>NC_084625.1:47395307-47480307 GCF_033978795.1 Nerophis ophidion | reverse complement strand
CATTATAACACTTATATAAGACTTTTAAAGTCATTTTGATAGTAAGCTAATATAGACACTTTTGTCATGTGTTTTCTTCATAATAAGACTTATACAATACTTTTAAATTCATTTTGATAGTAGGCTAATAGACAGTTACATCATGTGTTGCCCTCATTATACTTTTAAAGTAATTTTAATAGTAGGCCAATATAGCTAATTTCAACACTTACATCATGTGTTGTCTTCATTATAACACTTATATAATACGTTTCAAGTCATTTTGATAGTAGGCTAATTAAGCTAATTTAGACACTTACATCATGTGTTGCCTTTATTATACTTTTAAAGTAATTTTGATAGTAGCCTAACATAGCTAATATAGACACTTACGTCATGTGTTGCCTTCATTATAACACTTAAATAAAAAAAGTAAAGTGTTTTTGATAGTAGGCTAATATAGACACTTTTGTCATGTATTTTCTTCATAATATGACTTATACAATACTTTTAAATTCATTTTGATAGTAGGCTAATATAACTAATATAGACACTTACGTCATGTGTTGTCTTCATTATAACACTTATATAAGACTTTTAAAGTCATTTTGATAGTAGGCTAATTAAGCTAATTTAGACACATGCTGTGTTGCCTTTATTATACTTTTAAAGTAATTTTGATAGTAGCCTAACATAGCTAATAGAGACACTTACGTCATGTGTTGCCTTCATTATAACACTTATATAAAAAAAAGTAAAGTATTTTTGATAGTAGGCTAATATAGACACTTTTGTCATGTGTTTTCTTCATAAGACGTATACAATACTTTTAAATTCATTTTGATAGTAGGCTAATATAACTAATATAGACACTTACGTCATGTGTTGTCTTCATTATAACACTTATATAAGACTTCTAAAGTAATTTTGATAGTAGGCTAATAGACAGTTACATCATGTGTAGCTCTCATTATACTTTTAAAGTAATTGTAATAGTAGGCCAATATAGCTAATTTCGACACTTACATCATGTGTTGTCTTCATTATAACACTTATATAATACGTTTAAAGTCATTCTGATAGTAGGCTAATTAAGCTAATTTAGACACTTACGTCATGTGTTGCCTTCATTATAACACTTATATAAAAAAAGTAAAGTATTTTTGATAGTAGGCTAATATAGACACTTTTGTCATGTGTTTTCTTCATAAGACGTATACAGTACTTTTAAATTCATTTTGATAGTAGGCTAATATAACTAATATAGACAATTACGTCATGTGTTGCCTTCATTATAACACTTATATAAGACTTTTAAAGTCATTTTGATAGTAGGCTAATAGACAGTTACATCATGTGTTGCTCTCATTATACTTATAAAGTAATTGTAATAGTAGGCCAATATAGCTAATTTTGACACTTACATCATGTGTTGTCTTCATTATAACACTTATATAAGACTTTTAAAGTAATTTTGATAGTAGGCTAATATTGCTAATATAGACACTTACGTCATGTGTTGACTTCATTATAACACGTATATAAGACCTTTGCCCTCATTATACTTTTAAAGTAATTGTAATAGTAGGCCAATATAGCTAATTTCGACACTTACATCATGTGTTGTCTTCATTATAACACTTATATAATACTTTTAAAGTAATTTTGATAGTAGGCCAATATAGCTAATTTAGACACTTACATCATGTGTTGCCTTCATTATACTTTTAAAGTAATTTTGATAGTAGCCTAACATAGCTAATAGACACTTACGTCATGTGTTGCCTTCATTATAACACTTATATAAAAAAAGTAAAGTATTTTTGATAGTAGGCTAATATAGACACTTTTGTCATGTGTTTTCTTCATATGACGTATACAGTACTTTTAAATTCATTTTGATAGTAGGCTAATATAGACACTTACGTCAGGTGTTGTCTTCATTATAACACTTATATAAGACTTTTAAAGTCATTTTGATAGTAGGCTAATATAGACACTTGTCATGTGTTTTCTTCATAATAAGACTTATACAATACTTTTAAATTCATTTTGATAGTAGGCTACTATTAACAGTTACATCATGTGTTGCCCTCATTATACTTTTAAAGTAACTGTAATAGTAGGCCAATATAGCTAATTTCGACACTTACATCATGCGTTGTCTTCATTATAACACTTATATAATACTTTTAAAGTAATTTTGATAGTAGGCCAATATAGCTAATTTCGACACTTACATCATGTGTTGTCTTCATTATAACACTTATATAAGACTTTTAAAGTAATTTTGATAGTAGGCCAATATAGCTAATTTAGACACTTACATCATGTGTTGCCTTCATTATACTTTTAAAGTAATTTTGATAGTAGCCTAACATAGCTAATAGAGACACTTACGTCATGCGTTGCCTTCATTATAACACTTATATAAAAAAAGTAAAGTATTTTTGATAGTAGGCTAATATAGACACTTTTGTCATGTGTTTTCTTCATAAGACGTATACAGTACTTTTAAATTCATTTTGATAGTAGGCTAATATTGCTAATATAGACACTTACGTCATGTGCTGCCTTCATTATAACACTTATATAAGACTTTTAAAGTCATTTTGATAGTAGGCTAATAGACAGTTACATCATGTGTTGCCCTCATACTTTTAAAGTAATTGTAATAGTAGGCCAATATAGCTAATTTCGACACTTACATCATGTGTTGTCTTCATTATAACACTTATATAATACGTTTAAAGTCATTTGATAGTAGGCTAATTAAGCTAATTTAGACACTTACATCATGAGTTGCATTTATTATACTTTTAAAGTAATTTTATAGTAGCCTAACATAGCTAATAGAGACACTTACGTCATGTGTTGCCTTCATTATAACACTTATATAAAAACATTAAAGTCTTTTTGATGGTAGGCTAATATAGACACTTACATCATGTGTTGTCTTCATAATAAGACTCATACAATACTTTTAAATTCATTTTGATAGTAGGCTACTATTAACAGTTACATCAAGTGTTGCCCTCATTATACTTTTAAAGTAACTGTAATAGTAGGCCAATATAGCTAATTTCGACACTTACATCATGTGTTGCCTTCATTATAACACTTATATAAAAAAGTAAAGTATTTTTGATAGTAGGCTAATATAGACACTTTTGTCATGTGTTTTCTTCATAAGACGTATACAGTACTTTTAAATTCATTTTGATAGTAGGCTAATATTGCTAATATAGACACTTACGTCATGTGTTGCCTTCATTATAACACTTATATAAGACTTTTAAAGTCATTTTGATAGTAGGCTAATAGACAGTTACATCATGTGTTGCCCTCATTATACTTTTAAAGTAATTGTAATAGTAGGCCAATATAGCTAATTTCGACACTTACATCATGTGTTGTCTTCATTATAACACTTATATAATACGTTTAAAGTCATTTTGATAGTAGGCTAATTAAGCTAATTTAGACACTTACATCATGAGTTGCATTTATTATACTTTTAAAGTAATTTTATAGTAGCCTAACATAGCTAATAGAGACACTTACGTCATGTGTTGCCTTCATTATAACACTTATATAAAAACATTAAAGTCTTTTTGATGGTAGGCTAATATAGACACTTTTGTCATGTGTTTTCTTCATAATAAGACTTATACAATACTTTTAAATTCATTTTGATAGTAGGCTACTATTAACAGTTACATCATGTGTTGCCCTCATTATACTTTTAAAGTAACTGTAATAGTAGGACAATATAGCTAATTTCGACACTTACATCATGTGTTGTCTTCATTATAACACTTATATAATACTTTTAAAGTAATTTTGATAGTAGGCCAATATAGCTAATTTAGACACTTACATCATGTGTTGCCTTCATTATACTTTTAAAGTAATTTTGATAGTAGCCTAACATAGCTAATAGACACTTACGTCATGTGTTGCCTTCATTATAACACTTATATAAAAAAAGTAAAGTATTTTTGATAGTAGGCTAATATAGACACTTTTGTCATGTGTTTTCTTCATAATAAGACATACAATACTTTTAAATTCATTTTGATAGTAGGCTAATATAACTAATATAGACACTTACGTCACGTGTTGTCTTCATTATAACACTTATATAAGACATTTAAAGTCATTTTGATAGTAGGCCAATATAGACACTTACAGCTTTTTCATATTTTCCGGCTCCAGACATTGTAGTTTCTTGTATTTTTTGGTCCAATACGACTCTTTTAACGTTTAGTTTACTTCATCCGATCACCAGTCACCACCCAGCCTGTCCGCCGCCTTCACGGCCTTACAGACATCCGGAACAGCACACAAAGGAGGCAGCGAGAACAAAAATAAAGAAGAGACCTTTCTGAAGGCAGCTCTTAATCCCAAACCAATTCCGTTTATTCATTCCTTGAGGACACTTTGCTCCACGGTCCTAAGAGTCTTGCAGGAGGAAAAACAAAAACCAAAAATACGAGTGACTGAGACGTTTGGACCAAAAACAAAGCGAGACATTCAGAGAGGATGTTAAAAAGTAGAAGGAACATCTCGCAGTCATAAAAAGGTTGAAATGTTCTTAAGTGGTGGGGTTAAAAGCTTGCATGCGTGCTGACACAGGCACTGATGGCCACCTTAGATGGCGAGATAGCACGGAATACTAAATATGGAACCAAAAAAAAAAAAGATTTTCAAGTTTTAACTTTGAACAGCAACACATATAAAAGACAACCTGCGAGCTCGGCAAGCCAGTGCTGAGGATTGTGGGTAATAAAAAGCCGCTTCAAAAACAAAAAAAACAAACACATTTTAGCAGAAGCTCGTCAGTATAATTAAGGCGAGTGGAAAATATTGCAGGTTTTGGCCCCTGTGTGTCACAGAAACAAACAGTCAGAGCTCCCACTTCCACCAGCGCCAGGGGCCACAGGAGAGAGGGGGCAAAAAAATAAAAAAAAATAAAATACAAATTAAAATAAGTTTTTGGTTTGGTTTGCTCTCTTCCTCAGGAACATTTTTAAAGGGAACAGCGAGGATTTCCTTTCCTAAATAAAGAACCCAAAAGAAGTGAAAAAAAAAAAAAGTGTTGTTTTGTTTTGTAGTTGAAGACTGCAGGGGTGTCCAAACTTTATGTTGAGGAGCTGATTGGTGGAACCCGCTGGTGTCGACTGTTGCTAAGCAACACAAGTGTTTTGGGAAAAAAGCACTAAAATGTGCACACTGGGACTTCCTGTTCAGTGAAAAGTAAGCTTCACAATAAAAGCATAATGGTAATTGACCTGGGAACCTATATTTAATGTTTTATTGTATTTTTTTAGACCAGGGGCCCCCAAACCTTTTGATTTGGGGGATGCATTGGGTTAAAAAAAAAATAATAATAATAATAATATATATATATATATATATAGTTTTTTTTTTTTTGTAGAGTGGCCGTGCGCAACCCAAGGGTCCCTGGTTCAAATCCCACCTAGTACCAACCTCGTCACGTCCGTTGTGTCCTGAGCAAGACACTTCACCCTTGCTCCTGATGGGTGCTGGTTGGCGCCTTGCATGGCAGCTCCCTCCATCAGTGTGTGAATGTGTGTGTGAATGGGTAAATGTGGAAGTAGTGTCAAAGCGCTTTGAGTACCTTGAGGGTAGAAAAGCGCTTTACAAGTACAACCCATTTATCATTTATTTATTTATATATATGTATATATATATATATATATATAGTATATATATATCGATCCATCCATTTTCTACCGCTTGTTCCCTTCGCGGTCACTGAAGCCTATCTGAGCTGCATTTGGGCGGAAGGCAGGCTACACTCTGGACAACTTACCACCTCATTGCAGACAGTATATATATATATACATCCATCCATCCATCTTCTTCCGCTTATCCGAGGTCGGGTTGCGGGGGCAGCAGCCTAAGCAGGGAAGCCCAGACTTCCCTCTCCCCAGCCACTTCGTCTAGCTCTTCCCGGGGGATCCCGAGGCGTTCCCAGGCCAGCCGGGAGACATAGTCTTCCCAATGCCTCCTGGGTCTTCCCTGTGGCCTCCTACCGGTTGGACGTGCCTTAAACACCTCCCTAGGGAGGCGTTCGGGTGGCATCCTGACCAGATGCCTGAACCACCTCATCTGGCTCCTCTCGATGTGGAGGAGTAGTGACTTTAGTTTGAGTTCCTCCCGGATGGCAGAGCTTCTCACCCTATCTCTAAGGGAGAGCCTCGCCACCCGGCGTAGGAAACTCATTCCGGCCGCTTGTACCCGTGATCTTATCCTTTCGGTCATGACCCGTAGCTCAAGACCATAGGTGAGGATGGGAACGTAGATCGACCGGTAAATTAAGAGCTTTGCCTTCCGGCTCAGCTCCTTCTTCACCACAACGGATCGATACAGCGTCCGCATTACTGAAGACGCCGCACCGATCCGCCAGTCGATCTCAGGATCCACTCTTCCCTCACTCGGGAACAAGACTCCGAGGTACTTGAACTCCTCCACTTGGGGCAAGATCTCTTCCCCAACCAGCGGCTTTAGTTTGAGTTCCCCCCGGATGACAGGGCTTCTTACCCGATCTCTAAGGGAGAGCCCCGCCACTCGGCGGAGGAAACTCATTTCGGCCGCTTGAACCCGTGATCTTGTCCTTTCGGTCATGACCCAAAGCTCATGACCATAGGTGAGGATGGGAACGTAGATCGACCGGTAAATTAAGAGATTTGCCTTCCGGCTCAGCTCCTTCTTCACCACAACGGATCGATACAGCGTCTGCATTACCGAAGACGCCGCACCGATCCACCTGTTGATGTCACGATCCACTCTTCCCTCACTTCTGAACATGACTCAGAGGTACTTGAACTCCTTCACTTGGGGCAGGGTCTCCTCCCCAACCCGGAGATGGCACTCCACCCTTTTCCGGGCGAGAACCATAGACTTGGATTTGGAGGTTCTTAACTTTCCGCACGCATGACAAGATAGTCCAGAACAATATCAACCTTCCTATGGATATCAATCAGGGTACAAACGGTCTTTTCCTTCGGATTTAAAACTCCTACCATCAATCCGCAGACCCTTTTCATTGAACTTTGAGACATTCAAAAGTTTTCTTTCAATGATCCTTCGTCCGAAAATTCTTTCGAAAAAACTCTTTCACCGGTTCTTCTTTGCTTCCGACCCGCATATACCCTGATAGATTCTTGGTAGTAGCGTCACGTCCGTAGCACCGTTCAGGATCATTTCTTGATACCAACATAGCCATTAAGGACGTAACATTTGTAGTCCGTGCCAACATGACAGAGGACATCACTTCGAACAAGTCGTAAGATCCGCAGACGTCATAGGTCCAGTGGGAGAGACTTTTATTTAACCACGCCAAAATGAAATAAGCGCCCCCCGGTGTATGGGAGGCACACGGCGTATGACCAATTGTCACATTAGAGAAGTGCATGGACATTTGGACTTCAAAGGCATAGCTCGGTTGGTAGAGTGGCCGTGCCAGCAACTTGAGGGTTGCAGGTTCGATTCCCGCTTCCGCCATCCTAGTCACTGCCGTTGTGTCCTTGGGCAAGACACTTTACCCACCTGCTCCCAGCGCCACCCACACTGGTTGAAATGTAACTTAGATATTGGGTTTCACTATGTAAAGCGCTTTGAGTCACTAGAGAAAAGCGCTATATAAATATAATTCACTTCACTAATTCAAAGGCAGGTGTGGAAATATAAAAAAAAAAAACTATTTGAGAAATCAGACTAATTTGGTGAATGGAAATGTAGTGAGTTACACTTAGACTCAAAGTTCGATACGTCGGGGTCCATAAAATACCGATTGAGTTATTCCCGAGATATAGAAATCCTTATACTATACTATTTTGTTCTTGAAAAAGTTATACGCTGTAGCTCGACTGCCAAAACCTGCTAGGTGGATCGTGAAACCATGACACAGAATTGAGCGGGTACTATCCACCAGTAGGTGGCCTTGACAACATCCCAAACCATGGTTGGTACCAATACCTGTGCAGGCTTCATCAGTTCATGCTCATATTCTTATATTGGTCAGATCAAGTCCTAGACTTATATTGGTCAGATCTAGTCTTAGACTTAGACTGGTCAAATCTCATCAGACTACATCTGAATGAGCATGAACCGTTGAAGCCTACTGAGGTATTGGCACCAGCCTCTGGACAAGATCTGACCAATTTAAGTCTATGACTAGATCCAACCAATGAAAGACTATGAACATTGACTGATGAAGCCTACTGAGCCATTGGCACCAGGCACTAGGCTAGATCTGACCAATCTAAGTCTATGACTAGATCTGACCAATGAAAGTCTAAGAGCATGGACTGATGAAGCCTACTGAGGTATTGGCACTAGCCTCTGGACAAGATCTGACCAATCTAAGTCTATGATTAGATCCAACCAATGAAAGTATATGAACATGGACTGATGAAGCCTACTGAACCATTGGCACCAGGCACTAGGGTATATCTGACCAATCTAAGTCTATGACTAGATCTGACCAATGAAAGTCTAAGAGCATGGACTGATGAAGCCTACTGAGGTATTGGCACCAGGCGCTGGACTAAATCTGACCAATCTAAGTCTATGACTAGATCTGACCAATGAAAGTCTATGAGCCTGGACTGATGAAACCTACTGAGGTATTGGCAACAGGCACTAGACTAGATCTGACCAATCTAAGTCTTAGACTAGACCTGGCCAATAAGTCTATGAGCATGAACCGATGAAGCCTACTGAGCCATTGACACCCGGCACTAGGCTAGATCTGACCAATCCTAGTCTAAGACTAGATGTGACCAATGGAAGCCTATGAGCATAGACTGATGAAGCCTATTAAGGCATTGGCACCAGGCACCAGACTAGACTTGACCAATCTAAGTCTATGACTAGATCTGACCAATGAAAGTCTATGAGCATGGACTGATGAAACCAACTGAGGTATTGGCAGCAGGCACTAGACTAGATCTGACCAATCTAAGTCTATGAGCATGGACTTATGAAGCCTACTGAGGTATTGGCAGCAGGCACTAGACTAGATCTGACCAATCTAAGTCTGAGACTAGCTCTGACCAATCTCAGTCTACAAACATGAACTGATGAAACCTACTAAGGCATTGGCACCAGGCGCTGGACTAGATCTGACCAATCTCAGTCTATGAGCATGAACTGATGAAGACTACTTGGATGAGAGGTGAAACGTCTTCCAAGACAAACCAAACAGTCCAGTTGCGATCTGTTGAATGCCCTGAGTTGACACTGACTTGGATGAATGAGAACCTTCATAGACAAAGAAATAAGAGTAGACCCGGGACTCAAAAACGAGAGCAAAAGAAGGTAAGCCACTCGTATTCTATTTTGCGTCATCAGTTTTGAAATAGTCATGGACTGGGATGAGAAAAACATCCGAACAATATTTGTATCCACATATTCTATGCGGGGAAATAGGCTCCAGTTCTTTGGATTATGTCACACCAAAAGGGGACGTTCCAAGTACGCAGTAAGTGGTATTTAATTATCCATTACTCCCGAACGGGACAAGCGGTAGAAATTGGATGGATGGATAATGGTAACCCCAACCCTTAATTCTAAGAACAATTTCTTTGTTTGCTAGTATGGGAAACACTGGTAGAAACCAAAGTAAAACAGGAGCTGCGGACTGAAAATGTCCACAATTAGTTTGGACACCCCTCGGAATCAGGGACTACTGGAGATACTCCCCGGAATCAGGGACTACTGGAGATGCCCCTGGAATCAGGTACTCCTGGAGATTCCCCCAGAATCAGGGACTACTGGAGATTCCCCCAGAATCAGGGACTTCTGGAGATGCCCCCGGAATCAGGGACATCTGGAGATGCCCCCGGAATCAGGGACTTCTGGAGATGCCCCCGGAATCAGGGACTTCTGGAGATGCCCCCGGAATCAGGGACTTCTGGAGATGCCCCCGGAATTAGGGACTTCTGGAGATGCCCCCGGAATCAGGGGCTTCTGGAGATGCTCCCGGAATCAGGGACTTCTGGAGATGCCCCGGGAATCAGGGAGTACTGGAGATGCCCCCAGAATGAGGGACTACTGAAGATACCCCCGGAATCAGGGACTTCTGGAGTTACCCCCGGAATCAGGGACTTCTGGAGATGCCCCCGGAATCAGGGACTTCTGGAGATGCCCCCGGAATCAGGGAGTACTGGAGATGCCCCCGGAATCAGGGAGTACTGGAGATGCCCCCGGAATCAGGGAGTACTGGAGATGCCCCCGGAATGAGGGACTACTGAAGATACCCCCGGAATCAGGGACTACTGGAGATGCCCCCGGAATCAGGGACTACGGGAGTTTCCCTCGGAATCAGGGACTACTGGAAATTCCCCCGGATTCAGGGACAACTGGAGATGCCCCAAACAGCTGATATGACGAGAGAGTAAGAGAAGAGAGTCCCGCTAAAGTCCTCCCGCTGATTAAGAGCTGTCCGGCAAAAAAAAAAGGATAGGAAAGGAAAGTGACCTCGAGCGTTTAGAGTTTCTGAGGCTCATTCCTCCACAAAGTGACCCCCGGCTAGTGAAAAGGCCGACTCAGCAGTCAAGTTGTCCCAGAGTCGGGCCTTTTTGTGTGTCTGGGGGCCCGATTGTCGGGCTTCAAAACGTCCACTCCCAAAGACGAGCCCGCGGTCACACCCATTCCTGCATGGAACGTTTGCAGTAAAGTATGTGGCGCGGCGTACCTTTCCTCTTGAACTGCACCACGGTGTAGACCAGCACCAGCAGGCAGAGCGCCAGCACGCAGGGGATGACGATGGCGACCGCCATCACCGTGTTGGCCTGGTCGTCCAGCTCGATCACCAGGTCGTCGTCGCCGCCGGAGGGCGGGCGTGCCGGGTTGACCGGCATCAGGTCGCAGCCCATGAAGTCCTTGAGGATGGAGCGCGGGTAGCCCGGCTCCACCCGGAGGAACTGGTTGTTGAACTTCCAGTACTCCTTTCCCTTGTAGAAGTATGTGAAGCCTGCGGGGCGAAGAGACATCAGGAGTTACCGGCCGAGTCATACCAAAGACTATACAAATATGACCCATTACCTCCCTGCTTGGCACTCAGCATCAAGGGTTGGAATTGGGGGTTAAATCACCAAAAATGATTCCCGGGCGCGGCCACCGCTGCTACTCACCGCTCCCCTCACCCTTCAGGGGGTGATCAAGGGTGATGGGTCAAATGCAGAGGATAATTTCGCCACACCTCGTTTGTGTGTGACAATCATTGGTACTTTTAACTTAGGTGTGGTGAAAGTACTCTCCCCATGTGACCCTTCCCCTTGTTCCACCCCCTGGGAGGTGAGGGGAGCAGTGAGCAGCAGCGGTGGCCGCGCTCGGGAATCATTTCCATATTCCCATTCAAAATGAATTGGCCATTATTCAAACTTTCACAATTCCCTCGTTCTTCAACCCGTTCCACCTTCAACTCATCCTGGACATTCAAACTAACATATTTCCACATTCAACAAATTTCCAGGAATTCACGTTTTTTTGGTAACCTATTTCCACATTTCTTAAGTTTGACTACTCCTTTTCACATTTTTCAACCCATTTCGTCGTCAAAAGACTCATATTCAGGACAAAAAACAAGTTGGTGAAGGAACTGGAACAATTCCCAGTTTTCCCGAAATTCCAGGAACTTCTCAATTAAAAAACTGTTACTAATTAAACATTTATTAAACGGTTTAAAAAATTCAAACACGAACCAAATCAGCTCATTCATGTTCCTAATCATTTTCCCAAAAATCCCGCGTTTCCCCAATTTCCAGGAAGTTCTCATTGAAACGGATGGGACATTTTCCCACCTATTCAAACAATTCCAACATCAACACATTCCACTCATCCTGGAAATTCAAACTAACATATTCCCAAAAACTCCGAACCAAATTCCAGTTTCCCTGGAAATTCAAACTCTTTAACATTGAAACCCGCCTGCTCGCTCCCTTCCCCGGCGCCGCTGTAAAACATCCAGGCCGGGGAGACGAGCGGACCAGTATCTTCCGAAGCACTCCGCCGAAGGACCGAGCGACAAAACAAAACTGTGGTGCACCGGACCCCAGCGCTGATACTCCGACAGAGAGTCGCTGGGGGAATCGGACTACCTCGTGTTAGTTGGGATGTTAGCCCGTTCGGGGCTAATTGTGCTACCGTAACTGTAAACTCTACGGCTAGCCCCCCCTCCCCCAATTCCCGTTGGCTCCAGACAGAGACGATTTTTGTTATTTGGCTCCAAAATGGCTCTTTCAACGTTCTGGGTTGCCTACCCCTGCGTTAGTGGAAAAGCGGCAAATGACTGAAAGCGACAGAAACGTTGCCATGGAGATGAGAAATGTTATTATTATTGTTATCACTTATGGCTGGTTTATTTACTTAATTGTGTTAATTTATATTTTGAGTTTATTTTGTGTTGAAAATAAAAATAAAGACATCCTGCTTCCTTTGAGTTTGAGACCCCTGTCTTTGCGTGCCGGCCCAATCGCATGATATCCATCCACACACACACACACACACACACACACACACACACACACACACACACACACACACACACACACACACACACACACACACACACACACACACACACACACACACACACACACACACACGGCATAGCTCGGTTGGTAGAGCGGCCGTGCCAGCAACTTGAGGGTTGCAGGTTCGATTCCCGCTTCCGTCATCCTAGTCACTGCCGTTGTGTCCTTGGGCAAGACACTTTACCCACCTGCTCCCAGTGCCACCCACACTGGTTGAAATGTAACTTAGCTATTGGGTTCCATTCTGTAAGGCGCTTTGAGTCACTAGAGAAAAGCGCTATATAAATATAATTCACTTCACACACACACACACACACACACACACACACACACACACACACACACACACACACACACACACACACACACACACACACACACACACACGCACACACACGGCATAGCTCGGTTGGTAGAGCGGCCGTGCCAGCCACTTGAGGGTTGCAGGTTCGATTCCCGCTTCCGTCATCCTAGTCACTGCCGTTGTGTCCTTGGGCAAGACACTTTACCCACCTGCTCCCAGTGCCACCCACACTGGTTTAAAAATGTAACTTAGATATTGGGTTTCACTATGTAAAGCGCTTTGAGTCACTCGAGAAAAGCGCTATATAAATATAATTCACTTCACACACACACACACTAGTGAATGCAATGCATACTTGGTCAACAGCCATTACAGGTCACGCTGACGGTGGCCAAATAAACAACTTGTAACACTGTTACAAATACGCGCCACACTGTGAACCCACACCAAACAAAAATGACAAACACATCCGCACCGTGACACAACGTAAACATGACAAAAGAAATACCCAGAACCTCCTGCAGTTCTAACTCTTCCGGGACGCTACAGTATACATAATTTTTTGTGCATGATTTTACGTTAGAAAAAAATAATGCACTTTGGGACTTCAATAATAAATATGGCAGTGCCATGTTGGCATTTTTTTCCCCCGTAACTTGAGTTGATTTATTTTGTGAACCCTTGTTACATTTTTTAATGCATCACAACAAAATTAGGCATAATAATGTGTTCATTCCAGGACTGTATATATCGGAATCGGAAATGAAAAGTTGGAAAATATCGGAATATCGGCAAAAAAGCCATTATCGGACATTTCTATGTACAAACCCCGTTTCCATATGAGTTGGGAAATTGTGTTAGATGTAAATATAAACAGAATACAATGATTTGCAAATCATTTTCAAGCCATATTCAGTTGAATATGCTACAAAGACAACATATTTGATGTTCAAACTGATAAATTTGAAGTTGGGAAAGGTGGCAATAAATACTGATAAAGTTGAAGAATGCTCATCAAACACTTATTTTTCGTAAAAAAAAGTGTGCGGGTAATTTCCTGGCCCGCCTGCAGTCTAGTCCTGTCTCCCATGGAAAATTATGAAGCTCTACATAAAACAAGAATGGGAAAGAATTCCACTTTCAAAGCTTCAACAATTAGTTTCCTCACTTCCCAAGCGTTTATTAAGTGTTAAAAGAAAAGGTGATGTAACACAGTGGTGAACATGCCCTTTCCCAACTACTTTGGCCCTTGTTGCAGCCATGAAATTCCAAGTTAATGATTAGTTGCAAAAAAAAATAAAGTTTATAAGGTTTGAACATCAAATATCTTGTCTTTGTAGTGCATTTAACTGAATATGGGTTGAAAAGGATTTGCAAGTGTCATGATCCGTGGTCCGGATCATGTTTTTGTGCTATTTTTGTTAGTTTGGACCCCCTTTGTTGTTTGTGCACCTTGCGAGTTAGTTTGGTCACCATGGTAACTTATTAATTTTCACCTGCCGCGGGTTCCAGACGCACACCTGTTTTTGTTAATTACTTTCTTATTTAAGCCTGCCTTGTCCCGTCAGTCGGTCTTGGTCCCTTGTTTGCAGTAAGCAACAATCACTTATGCCAGTGGTCCCCAACCACTGGGCCGCGCCCGATTGGTACCGGGCCGCAGAATAATTTTTTATTCATTTTTATTTAAAAAATTAACATATAAACACAATATACACTTACAATTAGTGCACCAACCACAAAAACCTCCCTTTTTCATGACAAAGAAAAAAAAAAAAAAAAAAAAAAAAAAAGGGTTCTCTCCCCCCGCCTGAGCAGCGGGACAGATTATTAAGCGTTGACCGGTCCGCGGATACAAAAAGGTTGGGGACCACTGACGTATGCTATTCTTGTTTCCTGAACCTGCGCTTGTGTTAGCATTAGCTTCCGTGCGTTCGGCACGCATTTCTTTTGTGTATTTCGTCTGTTTTTGTACCAGTGTTTTTGTTAATAAATCATCTTACTTTTACGTTTGCACTGGAGGAACGATCCCGCAGCAAAATGCGACCCACACGTGACAGAAAGTCATAGTATCCTGTTCATATTTACATCTAACACAATTTCCCAACTCGTATGGAAACTGGGTTTGTAAAACATTCGTATCGTACAAACCCGAGTGGCAAACTGTTGAATCAAAACAAAACTTTATTTTTTCCAGCGTGTTTATTCAAGCACGCACCTCTGAAGTAGCTTAAATATTGAAACAGTTTTAGGAAATAGTGAACTGCTTGTGACTTTTAAGTTGAGCCTCTGGAGAACTCGCCAGCAACGTCCTCTCTGGAGATTAATTATAAAAGCTCATTAAAAAAAAGAACGAAACAGTCCAAACCCCGGAGCTAATATCACACTAAAGCACAATAAATGTCATCCTGAAACAAGTCGCTGTGTTTTTTTTTTTTTTCCTCCCCTCCTCCTTCTCTCTCCGATTGTCTTCGTGTCGCACAAACAAGACCGTGTCCCTGTTCGATTCCAGCCCCTCCTGGAGGAAGACTTCGCTTGGAAACGCTTTCCCTCTGTGGGATTATTTCTCAAACCTTGAGTGAATATTTAATTCCATTTGAATACGAATGAGCTTTGATTCGACGACGGGGGGAAACAAAACCCGGGTCCAGAACGGCGACCGAGGCTGTGTGTCCCGAGATGTTTAAAGAGGACTTGGAATACACCGTGGACCGTGTCCAACCGGGACCGTGACAGCTCGGCTCGCTGTTTATTATTCATGCCTGCTGAAAATGAGGACGGACGTACTCTAAATGTAAATAAAGTGTTTGCCAGATAGGAAAGTGCTTAAAAAACCTGGGCAGGTGACGAGGTTTCCAACCAGTAAGGAAAAACTGTTTGTTCCGGTCTGAGTTTTTTGCTCACTGTTAAGCCAGCGAACAGTTTTCAGTGGCTGCAGGATTAGGTCTCTGCTTTTTTGCAGATGACGTAGTCCTGATGGCTTCAACTAGCCAATATCTTCAGATCTCACTGGTTCGGGTCGCAGCCGAGTGCAAAGCGACTGGGATGAGAATCCGCACCTCCAAGTCCCAGTCCATGGTTCTCGCCCGAAAAAGGGTGGAGTGCCATCTCCAGGGATTCAAAAGGCTTTGCGGATTGATGGAAGGAGTTTAAAATCCGAAGGAAAAGACCGTTTGTGCCCTGACTGATATCCATAGGTCGGTTGATATAGTTCTGGACTATCTTGTCATTTGTGCGGAAAGTTGAGCACCTCCAAGTCCGAGTCCATGGTTCTCGCCTGGAAAAGGGTGGAGTGTTATCTCCGGGTTGGGGGGGAGACCCTGCCCCAAGTGGAGGAGTTCAAGTACCTCGGAGTCTTGTTCTGGACCATCTTATCATTTGTGCGGAAAGTTGAGCACCTCCAAGTCCGAGTCCATGGTTCTCGCCTGGAAAAGGGTGGAGTGTCATCTCCGGGTTGGGGAGGAGACCCTGCCCCAAGTGGAGAAGTTCAAGTACCTCGGAGTCTTGTTCTGGACCATCTTACCATTTGTGCGGAAAGTTGAGCATCTCCAAGTCCGAGTCCATGGTTCTCGCCTGGAAAAGGGTGGAGTGTCATCTCCGGGTTGGGGAGTTGACCCTACCCCAAGTGGAGGAGTTCAAGTACCTCGGAGTCTTGTTCTGGACCATCTTATCATTTGTGCGGAAAGTTGAGCACCTGCAAGTCCGAGTCCATGGTTCTCGCCCGGAAAAGGGCAGAGTCTCATCTCCGGGTTGGGGAGGAGACCCTGCCCCAAGTGGAGGAGTTCAAGTACCTCGGAGTCTTGTTCTGGACCATCTTATCGTTTGTGCGGAAAGTTGAGCACCTCCAAGTCCGAGTCCATGGTTCTCGGCTGGAAAAGGGTGGAGTGTCATCTCCGGGTCGGGGAGGAGACCCTGCCCCAAGTGGAGGAGTTCAAGTACCTCGTAGTCTTGTTCTGGACCATCTTATCATTTGTGCGGAAAGTTGAGCACCTCCAAGTCCGAGTCCATGGTTCTCGCCTGGAAAAGGGTGGAGTGCCATCTCCGGGTTGGGGAGGGATTCAAAAGGCTCTGCGGATTGATGGTAGGAGTTTTAAATCCGAAGGAAAAGACCGTTTGTGCCCAGACTGATATCCATAGGAAGGTTGATATTGTTCTGGACCATCTTATCATTTGTGCGGAAAGTTGAGCATCTCCAAGTACGAATCCATGGTTCTCGCCTGGAAAAGGGTGGAGTGTCATCTCCGAGTTGGGGAGGAGACCCTGCTCCAAGTGGAAAAGTTCAAGTACCTCGCAGTCTTGTTCTGGACCATCTCATCATTTGTGCGGAATGTTGAGCATCTCCAAGTACGAGTCCATGGTTCTCGCCTGGAAAAGGGTGGAGTGTCATCTCCGGGTTGGGGAGGAGACCCTGCCCCAAGTGGAGGAGTTCAAGTACCTCGGAGTCTTGTTCTGGACCATCTTATTGTTTGTGCGGAAAGTTGAGCACCTCCAAGTCAGAGTCCATGGTTCTCGCCTGGAAAAGGGTGGAGTGCCATCTCCGGGTTGGGGAAGAGACCCTGCCCCAAGTGGAGGAGTTCAAGTACCTCAGAGTCTTGTTCTGGACCATCTTATCATTTGTGCGGAAAGTTGAGCACCTCCAAGTCCGAGTCCATGGTTCTCGCCTGGAAAAGGGTGGAGTGCCATTTCCGGGTTGGGGAAGAGACCCTGCCCCAAGTGGAGGAGTTCAAGTACCTCGGAGTCTTGTTCTGGACCATCTTATTGTTTGTGCGGAAAGTTGAGCACCTCCAAGTCAGAGTCCATGGTTCTCGCCTGGAAAAGGGTGGAGTGCCATCTCCGGGTTGGGGGGAAGACCCTGCCCCAAGTGGAGGAGTTCAAGTACCTCGTAGTCTTGTTCTGAACCATCTTATCACTTGTGCGGAGAGTTGAGCACCTCCAAGTCCGAGTCCATGGTTCTCGCCTGGAAAAGGGTGGAGGGCCATCTCCAGGTTGGGAAGGGATTCAAAAGGCTCTGCGGATTGATGGTAGGAGTTTTAAATCCAAAGGAAAAGACCGTTTGTGCCCTGACTGATATCCGTAGGAAGGTTGATATTGTTCTGGACCATCTTATCATTTGTGCGGAAAGTTGAGCACCTCCAAGTCCGAGTCCATGGTTCTCGCCTGGAAAAGGGTGGAGTGTCATCTCCAGGTTGGGGAGGAGACCCTGCCCCAAGTGGAGGAGTTCAAGTACCTCGGAGTCTTGTTCTGGACCATCTTATCATTAGTGCGTAAAGTTGAGCACCTCCAAGTCCGAGTCCATGGTTCTCGCCTGGAAAAGGGTGGAGTGTCATCTCCGAGTTGGGGAGGAGACCCTTCCCCAAGTGGAAAATTCAAGTACCTTGCAGTCTTGTTCTGGACCATCTTATCATTTCTGCAGAAAGTTGAGCACCTCCAAGTCCGAGTCCATGGTTCTCGCCTGGAAAAGGGTGGAGTGTCATCTCCGGGTTGGGGAGGAGACCCTGCCCCAAGTGGAAAAGTTCAAGTACCTCGCAGTCTTGTTCTGGACCATCTTATCATTTGTGCGGAGAGTTGAGCACCTCCAAGTCCGAGTCCATGGTTCTCGCCTGGAAAAGGGTGGAGGGCCATCTCCAGGTTGGGAAGTGATTCAAAAGGCTCTGCGGATTGATGGTAGGAGTTTTAAATCCGAAGGAAAAGACCGTTTGTGCCCTGACTGATATCCATAGGAAGGTTGATATTGTTCTGGACCATCTTGTCATTTGTGCGGAAAGTTGAGCATCTCCAAGTCCGAGTCCATGGTTCTCGCCTGGAAAAGGGTGGAGTGTCATCTCCGAGTTGGGGAGGAGACCCTTCCCCAAGTGGAAAAGTTCAAGTACCTTGCAGTCTTGTTCTGGACCATCTTATCATTTCTGCAGAAAGTTGAGCACCTCCAAGTCCGAGTCCATGGTTCTCGCCTGGAAAAGGGTGGAGTGTCATCTCCGGGTTGGGGAGGAGACCCTGTCCCAAGTGGAGGAGTTCAAGTACCTCGGAGTCTTGTTCTGGACCATCTTATCATTTCTGCAGAAAGTTGAGCTCCTCCAAGTCCGAGTCCATGGTTCTCGCCTGGAAAAGGGTGGAGGGCCATCTCCAGGTTGGGAAGGGATTCAAAAGGCTCTGCGGATTGATGGTAGGAGTTTTAAATCCGAAGGAAAAGACCATTTGTGCCCAGACTGATATCCATAGGAACGTTGATATCGTTCTGGACCATCTTATCATTTGTGCGGAAAGTTGAGCACCTCAGAGTCCGAGTCCATGGTTCTCGCCTGGAAAAGGGTGGAGTGCCATCTCCGGGTTGGGGAAGAACCCCTGCCCCTAGTGGAGGAGTTCAAGTACCTCGGAGTCTTGTTCTGGACCATCTTATCATTTGTGCGGAAAGTTGAGCACCTCCAAGTCCGAGTCCATGGTTCTCGCCTGGAAAAGGGTGGAGTGTCATCTCCGGGTTGGGGAGGAGACTCTGCCCCAAGTGGAAAAGTTCAAGTACCTCGCAGTCTTGTTCTGGACCATCTTATCATTTGTGCGGAGAGTTGAGCACCTCCAAGTCCGAGTCCATGGTTCTCGCCCGGAAAAGGGCGGAGTCTCATCTCCGGGTTGGGGAGGAGACCCTGCCCCAAGTGGAGGAGTTCAAGTACCTCGGAGTCTTGTTCTGGACCATCTTATCGTTTGTGCTGAAAGTTGAGCACCTCCAAGTCAGAGTCCATGGTTCTCGCCTGGAAAAGGGTGGAGTGTCATCTCCAGGTTGGGAAGGGATTCAAAAGGCTCTGCGGATTGATGGTAGGAGTGTTAAATCCGAAGGAAAAGACCGTTTTTGCCCAGACTGATATCCATAGGAAGATTGATATTGTTCTGGACCATCTTATCCTTTGTGCGGAAAGTTGAGCATCTCCAAGTACGAGTCCATGGTTCTCGCCTGGAAAAGGGTGGAGTGTCATCTCCGAGTTGGGGAAGAAACCCTGCCCCAAGTGGAGGAGTTCAAGTACCTCGGAGTCTTGTTCTGGACCATTTTATCATTTGTGCGGAAAGTTGAGAACCTCCAAGTCCGAGTCCATGGTTCTCGCCTGGAAAAGGGTGGAATGTCATCTCCGGGTTGGGGAGTTGACCCTGCCCCAAGTGGAGGAGTTCAAGTACCTCGGAGTCTTGTTCTGGACCATCTTATCATTTGTGCAGAAAGTTGAGCACCTGCAAGTCCGAGTCCATGGTTCTCGCCCGGAAAAGGGCGGAGTGCCATTTCCGGGTTCGGGAAGAAACCCTGCCCCAAGTGGAGGAGTTCAAGTACCTCGAGGGTCTTGTTCACGAGTGAGGGAAGAGTGGATCGTGAGATCGGTGCGGCGTCTTCAGTAATGCGGACGTTGTATCGATCTGTAGTGGTGAAGAAGGAGCTGAGCCGGAAGGCAAAGCTTTCAATTTACCGGTCGTTCTACGTTCCCATCCTCACCTATGGTCTTGATCTTTGGGTTATGACCAAAGGGACAAGATCTTGGCAACACAAGTACATTGAAAGAACATGCTTCTGACGACAATTATTCAATGTCAGGTTGAGACATTGATTCAACCATTGAGTTTTGGTCATTTTCCAACCAAAATTCAACAACACAAATATAAAATTGAAACAACATTCTTTTTGACAACAATTAATGTCAGGTTGTGACGTTAATTTGACCATTGAAATTTGGTAATTTTCCAACCAATATTCTACAACACAAAAACAATGTTGAAACAACATGCTTTATGACGTTTAATCAATGTTGGGTTCCGACTTTGATTTGACCATTGAATTTTAGTCATTTTCCAACCAAAATTCTGCAACACAAATACGTTCAACCAACATGCTTTTTGACGTTTATTCAATGTCAGGATCTGACGTTGATATGACCATTGAATTTTGGTCATTCTCCAACCAATATTCTACAACACAAATACAACGTTGAAACACCATGCTGTATGACAACGTTTATTCAATGTCAGGTTGTCACGCTGATTCGACCATTGAATTTTGGTCATTTTCCAACCAAAATTCTACAACACAAATACAACGTTGAAACAACATGCCTTTTGACAACATTTAATCAATGTTGGATTCTGACGTTGATTTGACCATTGAATTTTGGTCATTCTCCGACCAAAATTCGACAACACAAATACAACGTTGAAACAACATGCCTTCTGACAACAGTTAATCAATGTTGATTTCTGACGTTGATTTGACCATTGAATTTTGGTCATTTCGCAACCAAAATTCGACAACACAAATTCAACGTTGAAACAACATGCCTTTTGACAACGTTTAATCAATGTTGGATTCTGACGTTGATTTGACCATTGAATTTGTCATTTTCCACCCAATATTCTACAACACAAATACAACGTTGAAACAACATGCCTTTTGACAACGTTTAATCAATGTTGGATTCTGACGTTGATTTGACCATTAAAATTTGGTCATTTCGCAACCAAAATTATACAACACAAATACAACGTTGAAACAACATGTCTTTTGACAACGTTTAATCAACGTTGGATTCTAACGTTGATTTGACCATTGAATTTTGGCTATTTTCCACCTAATATTCTACAACACTAATACAACGTTGAAACAACATGCCTTTTGACAACGTTTAATCAATGTTAGATTTTGATGTTGATTTGACCATTGAAATTTGGTCATTCTCCAACCAAAATTCTACAACACAAATACAACGTTGAACCAACGTGCCTTTTGACAACATTTAATCAAATTGGGATTCTGACGATTTGACCATTGATATTTGGTCATTCTCCAACCAAAATTCGACAACACAAATACAACGTTGAAACAACATGCCTTTTGACAACGTTTAATGAATGTTGGATTCTGACGTAGATTTGACCATTGAATTTTGGTCATTTCGCAACCAATATTCTAAAACACAAAAACAACATTGAAACAACATGCTTTTTGACGTAGATTTGACCATTGAATTTTGGTCATTTTCCAACCAATATTCTACAACACAAATACAACGTTGAAACAACATGACTCTTTCACGACATTTAATCAATGTTGGATTCTGACGTTGATTTGACCATTGAAATTTGGTCATTTCGCAACCAATATTCTACAACACAAAAACAACGTTGAAACAACATGCCTTTTGACAACGTTTAATCAATGTTGGATTCTGACGTTGATTTGACCATTGAATTTGTCATTTTCCACCCGATATTCTACAAAAACAAATACAACGTTGAAACAACATGCCTTTTGACAACGTTTAATCAATGTTGGATTCTGACAATTTGACCATTGAAATTTGGTCATTCTCCAACCAAAATTCGACAACACAAATACAACGTTGAAACAAGATGCTTTTTGACAACATTTAATCAATGTTGGATTCTGATGTTGATTTGACCATTGAATTTTGGTCATTCTCAAACCACAATTCTACAACACAAAAGCAACATTGAAACAACATGTCTTTTGACAAAGTTTAATCAATGTTTTGAATTCTGACGTTGATTTGACCATTGAATTTTGGTCATTTCCCAACCAAAATTCTACAACACAAATACAACGTTGAAACAACATGCTTTTTTACAACGTTTAATCAATGTTGGACTCTGACGACGTTGATCCGAACATTGAATTTGTCATTTTCCACCCAATATTCTACAACACAAATACAACGTTGAAACAACATGCCTTTTGACAACGTTTAATCAATGTTGGATTCTGACAATTTGACCATTGAAATTTGGTCATTCTCCAACCAAAATTCGACAACACAAATACAACATTGAAACAACATGCCTTTTGACACCGTTTAATCAATGTTGGATTCTGACGTTGATTTGACCATTAAAATTTGGTCATTTTCAGACCAAAATTCCGAAACCAAATATAACATCGAAAAAACATGCTTTTTGACGACAATTATTCAATATTAGGTTGTGACCTTCATTCGACCATTGAATTTTGGTAATTTTCAACCCTATATTCTACAACACAAATACAACGTTGAAACAACATACCTTTTGACAAAGTTTAATCAATGTTGGATTCTGACGTTGATTTGACCATTGAATTTTGGTCATTTCGCAACCTAAATTCGACAACACAAATACAACGTTGAAACATCATGCCTTTTGACAACGTTTCATCAATGTTTTGAATTCTGACGTTGATTTGACCATTGAATTTTGGTCATTCTCCGACCAAAATATGACAACACAAATACAACGTTGAAACAACATACCTTTTGACAAAGTTTAATCAATGTTGGATTCTGACAATTTGACCATTGAAATTTGGTCATTCTCCAACCAAAATTCTACAACACAAATACAACGTTGAAACAACATGCCTTTTGACAACGTTTAATCAATGTTGGATTCTGACGTTGATTTGACCATTGAATTTTGGTCATTTCGCAACCTAAATTCGACAACACAAATACAACGTTGAAACATCATGCCTTTTGACAACGTTTCATCAATGTTTTGAATTCTGACGTTGATTTGACCATTGAATTTTGGTCATTCTCCGACCAAAATATGACAACACAAATACAACGTTGAAACAACATGCCTTTTTGACGACGTTTAATCAATGTTGGATTCTGACGTTGATTTGACCATTGAATTTTGGTCATTTTCCACCCAATATTCTACAACACAAATACAACGTAGAAACAACATGCCTTTTGACAACGTTTAATCAATGTTTTGAATTCTGACGTTGATTCGACCATTGAAATTTGGTCATTTCGCAACCAAAATTTGACAACACAAATACAACGTTGAAACAACATGCCTTTTGACAAATTTAATCAATGTTGGATTCTGACGTTGATTTGACCATTGAAATTTGGTCATTTTCCAACCAATATTCTGCAACACAAATACATTGAAACAACATGCTTCTGATGACAATTATTCAATGTCCGGTTGAGACATGGATTAAACCATTAAAATGTGGTCATTTTCCAACCAAAATACAACAACACAACTATAAAATTGAAACAACATTCTTTTTGACAACAATTTATGTCAAGTTGTGACGTTAATTTGACCATTGAAATTTGGTCATTTCGCAACCAATATTCTACAACACAAATACAACGTTGAAACAACATGCCTTTTGACAGCGTTTAATCAATGTTGGATTCTGACGTTAATTTGACCATGGAATTTTGGTCATTCTCCAACCAATATTTTACAACACAAATACAACGTTGGAACACCATGCTGTATGACAACGTTTATTTAATGTCAGGTTGTCACGTTGATTTGACCATTGAATTTTGGTCATTTTCCAACCAAAATTCTACAGCACAAATACAACGTTGAAACAACATGCCTTATGACGTTTAATCAATGTTGGATTTTGACGTTGATTTGACCATTGAATTTTGGTCATTTTCCACCCAATATTCTACAACACAAATACAACGTAGAAACAACATGCCTTTTGACAACGTTTAATCAATGTTTTGAATTCTGACGTTGATTTGAACATTGAATTTTGGTCATTCTCCGACCAAAATTCTACAACACAAATACAACGTTGAAACAACATGCCTTTTGACAACGTTAAATCAATGTTGGATTCTGACCTTCATTCGACCATCGAAATTTGGTCATTCTCCCAAACAACAACGTCGGACATCCACATTGTCTCAATTTACAAATGCAACTATTCTGCAACGTTGTTTTCAAAGTGACTTTTAGAGGACGCGTGCGTACAATCAACGTTGCATCAATGTCTGGCGCCTGCTGGGTGGACACCATGAGCATGAAAATGAGAAAGGGAGTGGGTCGAGAAGGGAGACGGGCCAAACTACGGTGGGTTACCGCCAGGACAACATCGCTCTGGGGCGCCCTAATCTGAAACGTGTCGACACACACACACACACACACACACACACACACACACACACACACACACACACACATCCTAAATGATGCCCTGTTATCTGGGTGGATGCTACGAGCGTGTGTGACTCTGACACCAACCTGCCTGAGAAATAAATGAATAAATAATTGACATGCACGGAAATAAACGCCATGGCGCTCGCCTCGACGCATTGGAAAAACCGGGCTCGGAATCTGGCAGCACAGATGGCCCGAGCGTTCCGCGCCACCTGTCCTGCTTTTTTTTCCCCCCGACCCAGGTGCTGCCAGAACCGGGCCCAGACCCACCTGGCTCAACGAGGGAAGGTTTTCTTTGAAAGACCTCAAGCGGACTACGGCGGTCTTTGTTTGCGTCCTCAATCAAATCCTGTGGACGAATCGGGCAAAGTTCCCCTGACCTAGTTCCCGGTCCCGTCAACGATGCGTGGTATTGGTCCACATGTGAGGACAAGTGTCACCTGCTATAAAGACCGTGTCGGATAACTGGGGCGGATTGCAAATCGATAGCAGCCTGATTTGCCTCCTGCAGAGCGACGAGGCGAGCGGCCGAAATCAATGCAGGCTGGCAGAGGAGCAGCACTCTGGCGGCCAAATGAGAGTATCGGGAAGGGCAAATCATACCGTTGGCTTTATCGACGAAGGCCCCCTGCGGCGATTCAGGCACACCTCTCCACACAGTGACGGCTTTGGGATAGCCCGGGTCCATGGTTCTCATTTCTTCATTGTAGCGCCAGTACCTGAAAACCAGGTGAAGAAGCAGAGGCGTAAATGTAGGGCAATTTTTTTTGATACATGATTTTAAAGGCCAACTGAAATGAGATTCAGGTCCATTCTGTGTGTCAGACTTGATCATTTCGCCATATTGCCATATTTTTAGTAGAGAACATCGACGATAAAGTTCGCAATTTTTGGTCGCTAATAAAAAAGCCTTAACTATACAGGAAGTAGCAGACGATGTGCGCGTGACGTCACGGGTTGTGGAGCTCCTCACATCTGAACATTGTTTTAAAATCATGGCCACCAGCAGCGAGAGCGATTCGGACCGAGAAAGCGACGATTTCCCCATTAATATTGAGCGAGGATGAAAGATTGGGCGGTTTAGCTCGGTTGGTAGAGCGGCCGTGCCAGCAACTTGAGGGTTGCAGGTTCGATCCCCGCTTCTGCCATCCTAGTCACTGCCGTTGTGTCCTTGGGCAAGACACTTTAACCACCCGCTCCCAGTGCCACCCACACTGGTTTGAATGTAACTTAGATATTGGGTTTCACTATGTAAAGCGCTTTGAGTCACTAGAGAAAAAGCGCTATATAAATATAATTCACTTCACATTCGTGGATGAGGAAAGTTAGAGTGAAGGACTAGAAAGAAGAAAAAAAAAAGACGAGGGCAGTGGGAGCGATTCAGATGTTATTAGACACATTTACTAGGATAATTCTGGAAAATCCCTTCTCTGCTTATTGTGTTACTAGTGTTTTAGTGAGATTATATAACTTTTAGTCGCTAATAAAAAAGCCTTGCCTGTACCGGAAGTAGCAGACGATGTGCGCGTGACGTCACGGGTTGTAGGGCTCCTCACATCTGAATGTTTTTTACAATCATGGCCACCACCAGCGAGAGTGATTCAAACCAAGAAAGCGACAATTTCCCCATTAATTTGAGCGAGGATCAAAGATTTGTGGATGAGGAAAGTGAG
The DNA here is from genome assembly GCF_033978795.1 of Nerophis ophidion. Taxonomy (NCBI): domain Eukaryota; kingdom Metazoa; phylum Chordata; class Actinopteri; order Syngnathiformes; family Syngnathidae; genus Nerophis; species Nerophis ophidion. Next base: position 47,453,845 of record NC_084625.1, on the reverse strand, counting down.
AGTGAAGGACTAGATAGAAAAGAAAAAAAAAAGACAGGACAGTGGGAGCGATTCAGATGTTATTAGACACATTTACTAGGATAATTCTGGAAAATCCCTTCTCTGCTTATTGTGTTACTAGTGTTTTAGTGAGATAATATAACTTTTAGTCGCTAATAAAAAAGCCTCGCCTGTACCGGAAGTAGCAGACGATGTGCGCGTGACGTCACAGGTTGTAGGGCTCCTCACATGTGAATATTTTTTACAATCATGGCCACCAGCAGCAAGAGCGATTCAGACCGAGAAAGCAACGATTTCCCCATTAATTTGAGCGAGGATGAAAGATTTGTGGATGAGGATAGTGAGAGTGAAGGACGAGAAAGAAAAAAAAAAGACAGGACAGTGGGAGCGATTCAGATGTTATTAGACACATTTACTAGGATAATTCTGGAAAATCCCTTCTCTGCTTATTGTGTTACTAGTGTTTTAGTGAGATTATATAACTTTTAGTCGCTAATAAAAAAGCCTCGCCTGTACCGGAAGTAGCAGACGATGTGCGCGTGACGTCACGGGTTGTAGGGCTCCTCACATCTGAATATTTCTTACAATCATGGCCACCACCAGCGAGAGTGATTCAGACCAAGAAAGCGACAATTTCCCCATTAATTTGAGCGAGGATCAAAGATCCGTGGATGAGGAAAGTGAGAGTGAAGGACTAGATAGAAAAGAAAAAAAAAAGACAGGACAGTGGAGCGATTCAGATGTTATTAGACACATTTACTAGGATAATTCTGGAAAATCCCTTCTCTGCTTATTGTGTTACTAGTGTTTTAGTGAGATTATATAACTTTTAGTCGCTAATAAAAAAGCCTCGCCTGTACCGGAAGTAGCAGACGATGTGCGCGTGACGTCACGGGTTGTGGAGCTCCTCACATCTGAATATTTTTTACAATCATGGCCACCAGCAGCAAGAGCGATTCAGACCGAGAAAGCAACGATTTCCCCATTAATTTGAGCGAGGATGAAAGATTTGTGGATGAGGATGGTGAGAGTGAAGGACGAGAAAGAAAAAAAAAGACAGGACAGTGGGAGCGATTCAGCTGTTATTAGACACATTTACTAGGATAATTCTGGAAAATCCCTTCTCTGCTTATTGTGTTACTAGTGTTTTAGTGAGATTATATAACTTTTAGTCGCTAATAAAAAAGCCTCGCCTGTACCGGAAGTAGCAGACGATGTGCGCGTGACGTCACGGGTTGTAGGGCTCCTCACATCTGAATATTTCTTACAATCATGGCCACCACCAGCGAGAGTGATTCAGACCAAGAAAGCGACAATTTCCCCATTAATTTGAGCGAGGATCAAAGATCCGTGGATGAGGAAAGTGAGAGTGAAGGACTAGATAGAAAAGAAAAAAAAAAGACAGGATAGTGGGAGCGATTCAGATGTTATTAGACACATTTACTAGGATAATTCTGGAAAATCCCTTCTCTGCTTATCGTGTTACTAGTGTTTTAGTGAGATTATATAACTTTTGGTCGCTAATAAAGAAGCCTTGCCTGTACCGGAAGTAGCAGACGATGTGCGCGTGACGTCACGGGTTGTGGAGCTCCTCACATGTGAATATTTTTTACAATCATGGCCACCAGCAGCAAGAGCGATTCAGACCGAGAAAGCAACTATTTCCCCATTAATTTGAGCGAGGATGAAAGATTTGTGGATGAGGAAAGTGAGAGTGAAGGACTAGATAGAAAAGAAAAAAAAAAGACAGGACAGTGGGAGCGATTCCGATGTTATTAGACACATTTACTAGGATAATTCTGGAAAATCCCTTCTCTGCTTATTGTGTTACTAGTGTTTTAGTGAGATTATATAACTTTTGGTCGCTAATAAAAAAGCCTCGCCTGTACCGGAAGTAGCAGACGATGTGCGCGTGACGTCACGGGTTGTGGAGCTCCTCACATCTGAATATTTTTTACAATCATGGCCACCACCAGCGAGAGTGATTCAGACCAAGAAAGCGACAATTTCCCCATTAATTTGAGCGAGGATCAAAGATCCGTGGATGAGGAAAGTGAGAGTGAAGGACTAGATAGAAAAGACAAAAAAAAGACAGGACAGTGGGAGCGATTCAGATGTTATTAGACACATTTACTAGGATAATTCTGGAAAATCCCTTCTCTGCTTATTGTGTTACTAGTGTTTTAGTGAGATTATATAACTTTTAGTCGCTAATAAAAAAGCCTCGCCTGTACCGGAAGTAGCAGACGATGTGCGCGTGACGTCACAGGTTGTAGGGCTCCTCACATGTGAATATTTTTTACAATCATGGCCACCAGCAGCAAGAGCGATTCAGACCGAGAAAGCAACGATTTCCCCATTAATTTGAGCGAGGATGAAAGATTTGTGGATGAGGATGGTGAGAGTGAAGGACGAGAAAGAAAAAAAAAGACAGGACAGTGGGAGCGATTCAGCTGTTATTAGACACATTTACTAGGATAATTCTGGAAAATCCCTTCTCTGCTTATTGTGTTACTAGTGTTTTAGTGAGATTATATAACTTTTAGTCGCTAATAAAAAAGCCTCGCCTGTACCGGAAGTAGCAGACGATGTGCGCGTGACGTCACGGGTTGTAGGGCTCCTCACATCTGAATATTTCTTACAATCATGGCCACCACCAGCGAGAGTGATTCAGACCAAGAAAGCGACAATTTCCCCATTAATTTGAGCGAGGATCAAAGATCCGTGGATGAGGAAAGTGAGAGTGAAGGACTAGATAGAAAAGAAAAAAAAAAGACAGGATAGTGGGAGCGATTCAGATGTTATTAGACACATTTACTAGGATAATTCTGGAAAATCCCTTCTCTGCTTATCGTGTTACTAGTGTTTTAGTGAGATTATATAACTTTTGGTCGCTAATAAAGAAGCCTTGCCTGTACCGGAAGTAGCAGACGATGTGCGCGTGACGTCACGGGTTGTGGAGCTCCTCACATGTGAATATTTTTTACAATCATGGCCACCAGCAGCAAGAGCGATTCAGACCGAGAAAGCAACTATTTCCCCATTAATTTGAGCGAGGATGAAAGATTTGTGGATGAGGAAAGTGAGAGTGAAGGACTAGATAGAAAAGAAAAAAAAAAGACAGGACAGTGGGAGCGATTCCGATGTTATTAGACACATTTACTAGGATAATTCTGGAAAATCCCTTCTCTGCTTATTGTGTTACTAGTGTTTTAGTGAGATTATATAACTTTTGGTCGCTAATAAAAAAGCCTCGCCTGTACCGGAAGTAGCAGACGATGTGCGCGTGACGTCACGGGTTGTGGAGCTCCTCACATCTGAATATTTTTTACAATCATGGCCACCACCAGCGAGAGTGATTCAGACCAAGAAAGCGACAATTTCCCCATTAATTTGAGCGAGGATCAAAGATCCGTGGATGAGGAAAGTGAGAGTGAAGGACTAGATAGAAAAGACAAAAAAAAGACAGGACAGTGGGAGCGATTCAGATGTTATTAGACACATTTACTAGGATAATTCTGGAAAATCCCTTCTCTGCTTATTGTGTTACTAGTGTTTTAGTGAGATTATATAACTTTTGGTCGCTAATAAAAAAGGCTCGCCTGTACCGGAAGTAGCAGACGATGTGCGCGTGACGTCACGGGTTGTGGAGCTCCTCACATGTGAATATTTTTTACAATCATGGCCACCAGCAGCAAGAGCGATTCAGACCGAGAAAGCAACGATTTCCCCATTAATTTGAGCGAGGATGAAAGATTTGTGGATGAGGATAGTGAGAGTGAAGGACGAGAAAGAAAAAAAAAGACAGGACAGTGGGAGCGATTCAGATGTTATTAGACACATTTACTAGGATAATTCTGGAAAATATCTTCTTTTCTTCGTTTAGTTTATTTCGAACATGACTTACATACAACGTTATACATCAGGTAATTTCATCATTTCGAAAAAAAAAAAAGACAAGGGCAGTGGGAGCGATTCAGATGTTATTAGACACATTTACTAGGATAATTCTGGAAAATCCCTTCTTTTCTTCGTTTAGTTTATTTCGAAAATGACATAGTTATACATCAGATAATTTCATCATTTCGAAAAAAAAAAAAAAGACGAGGGCAGTGGGAGCGATTCAGATGTTATGAGACACATTTACTAGGATAATTCTGGAAAATCCCTTCTTTTCTTTGTTTAGTTTATTTCGAACATGACTTACATACATCATTATACATCAGGTAATTTCCTCATTTCGCAATACATCATGTCCGAAAAGGAGTAGGAAGAAGCAAAGCTTATTCAATCCTACCCCTTTTCCCCCTCAGAGCGCCCACAAATATATACATTAAATTACTGACCTTTACAGCAAAATATCAAAATGACATCTGTGAGTGAGTAACACAGCAGTTTTGTAACATGTACTTAACTATTTCAGTCATTATAAACATACTAAGATGAAGAATATCTTATTTTCAATAAGTTTGAAAGTGTTTCTCATAAGCACTATTCATTTGAACATCCTATTAAACTGGATCATATCACTTATCTGCTTATTGTGTTACTAGTGTTTTAGTGAGATTGTATGGTCATACCTGTAAGTCGGAGGGGTGTGGTGACCGCCAGTGTCTTCGATGGAAGCCACGTTTCTCTACAAAGCAAGGCTCAGATTTTTTTTTCTACCCCCCTCCTCCACCTTGTAAGCATCCGACGGTCGGGTGCGGCCGTTGGGAGGAGGCAAGAGAGTCCGCAGCTGCAGGAAGCGAGGCACGACGCGAGCTCTCCGCTCATAACTACGGTAAGAGCCGACTTAATACCACCATTTTCTCACCGAAACCTGCCGGTTGACATGTGGTAGAGAACCATATTCGCTTGACCGCTCTGTTCCATAGTAAAGCTTCAACTTCGGGAATGTAAACAAGGAAACACCGGCTGTGTTTGTGTTGTTAAAGGCGGCCGCAAAACACCGCTTCCCAGCTACATCTTTCTTCTTTGACGTCTCCATTATTAATCGAACTAATTGCAAAATATTCAGCAACACAGATGTCCAGAATACTGTAATTATGCGATTAAAGCAGACGACTTATAGCTGGAATCGGTGCTGGAACAAAATGTCCACTTAAATCCGTGACGTCATGTGCACACGTCATCATACCGCGACGTTTCAGCAGGACACTTCGGCGCGAAATTTAAAATTGCAATTTAGTAAACTAAACCGGCCGTATCGGCATGTGTTGCAATGTTAATATTTCATCATTGATATATAAACTATCAGACTGCGTGGTGGGTAGTAGTGGCTTTCAGTAGGCCTTTAATCTGAATATTCACTGAATTCAATATGATTAATCAAAATTTATTCTCCCTTGCATAATTTGACTCAACCAAAGGCCTTAGTGACTAAATTGTGTACACTACTGAATTGGGGTCTTTTGGCCACATATGTGGACACATACTGCCATCCGGTGGTGTCAGAAGAGTATAACATACAATAGATTTTGGAGGGGAAAAAAGTGTCAAGATAAGAATTAGCATGTCACTAAACATGAAGTACACATCTGTGTACTCATGGACTTAATTAGTACATGGCTGTACTCTGGCTGTCCAGAGTCCGGGTGGCCTGATGATGTAAATGAGGTGTGGTTGTATTGTGTATTAAGTAAGTGTCCACGAAAGGGCATTTTATGACTTTTTAAAATTTGATTACATGCTATGCTAAGATTTTATTGTCATAATTGTATTGCATGATTTTTGTATCCCTTAAATTTAGGTAGTCAGGGACTGCAGATGGAAATAAGCTATTTAGCTATAATCTGGTACAGAACATATCTGTCTTTGATATCAATGTTTCTTTGCATCCATCCCCATCCTTTTTCTACCGCTTATTCCCTTTGGGGTAGCGGGGGGCGCTGGTGCCTATCTCAGCTACAATCGGGCGGAAGGCGGGGTACACCCTGGACAAGTCACCACCTCATCGCAGGGCCCAACACAGATAGACAGACAACGTTCACACACTAGGGCCAATTTAGTGTTGCCAATCAACCTATCCCCAGGTGCATGTCTTTGGAAGTGGGAGGAAGCCGGAGTACCCGGAGGGAACCCACGCAGTCACGGGGAGAACATGCAAACTCCACACAAAGATCCCGAACCCAGGATTGAACCCTGACAACTTTTTTTTTTTTTGCAAATAATCATTAACTTTAGAATTTGATGCCAGCAACACGTGACAAAGAAGTTGGGAAAGGTGGCAATACACACTAATACAGTTGAGGAAGGCTCATCAAACGCTTATTTGGAACATCCCACAGGTGTGCAGGCTAATTGGGAACAGGTGGGTGCCATGATTGGGTATAAAAGCAGCTTCCATGAAATGCTAAGTAATTCACAAACAAGGATGGGGTGAGGGTCACCACTTTGTAAGCAAATTGTCGAACAGTTTTAGAACAACATTTCTCAACCCAAGGATTTTAGGGATTTTACCATCTACGGTCCGGTAAAATCATCAAAAGGTTCAGAGAATCTGGAGAAATCACTGCACGTAAGCGATGATATTACGGACCTTTGATCCCTCAGGCGGCACTGTGTCAAAAACCGACATCAGTGTGTAAAGGATATCCCCACATGGGCTCAGGAACACTTCATGAAACCACTGTCAGTAACTACAGTTGGTCGCTACATCTGTAAGTGCAAGTTAAAACTCTACTATGCCAAGCCAAAGCCATTTATCAACAACACCCAGGAACGCCGCCGGCTTCGCTGGGCCCGAGCTCATCTAAGATGGACTGATGCAAAGTGGAAAAGTGTTCTGTGGTTTGACGAGTCCACATTTCAAATTATATTTGGAAACTGTGGACGTGGTGTTCTCCGGAACAAAGAGGAAAATAACCATCCGGATAGTTATAGGCGCAAAGTTCAAAAGCCAGCATCTATGATGGTATGGGGGTGCATTAGTGCCCAAGGCATGGGTAACTTACACATCTGTGAAGGCACCATTAATGCTGAATGGTCCATACAGGTTTTGGAGCAACATATGTTGTCATCCAAGCAACGTTATCATGGACGCCCCTGCTTATTTCAGCAAGACGATGCCAAGCCATGTGTTACAACAGCGTGGCTTTGTAGTAAAAGAGTGCGGGTACTTTCAGTCCAGACATGTCTTCCATGGAAAATGTGTGGCGCATTATGAACCGTAAAATACGACAACAAGACCCCGGACTGTTGAACGACTGAAGCTCTACATAAAACAAGAATGGGAAAGAATTTCACTTTCAAAGCTTCAACAATTAGTTTCCTCAATTCCCAAACGTTTATTGAGTGTTGTTAAAAGAAAAGGTGATGTAACACAGTGGTGAACATGCCCTTTCCCAACTACTTTGGCACGTGTTGCAGCCATGAAATTCTAAGTTAATTATTATTTGCAAAATAAAGTTTATGAGTTTGAACATCAAATATCTTGTCTTTGTAGTGCATTCAACTGAATATGGGTTGAAAATTATTTGCAAATCATTGTATTCTGTTTATATTTACATCTAACACAATTTCCCAACTCATATGGAAACAGGGTTTGTAAAATAGCTTCGAGGTCGGTAAGCACGACCAAAATTATTCCGGAATTAAAACGGTACATTTCCGTGTATTCTGTTACGAGACAAAGCCAACTCATACGGAAACGGGGTTTGTACATCTGGTCTTGCGCTCCTATTTTGGTGGCTTTTCCTCTTTTTTTGTTGGTATTTTCCTTGTAGCGGTTTCATGTCTTCCTTTGAGCGAAATTTCCCGCATCTACTTTGTTTTATCAATCAAGAAAACTTCGGTTGTTTTTTTTATCCTTCTTTGTGGGGGACATTGCTGATTGTCATCCATTGCTCTCGTCCTCTCCAAGGTTCTCATAGTCATCATTGTCACCGACGTCCCACTGGGTGTGAGTTTTTCCTTGCCCTTATGTGGGCCTACCGAGGATCTCGTAGTGGTTTGTGTTGTGGTTTGTGCAGCCCTTTGAGACACTAGTGATTTAGGGCTATATAAGTAAACATTGATTGATGTTCGGATGTACTTTGTCTCTGCTCCACAGTAAGTCTTTGCTGTCGTCCAGCATTCTGTTTTTGTTTACTTTGTAGCCAGTTCAGTTTTAGTTTTGTTCTGCATAGCCTTCCCTTTTCTTTGGGGCACTCACCTTTTGTTTATTTTTGGTTTAAGCATTAGGTACCTTTTTACCTGTACACTGCCTCCCGCTGTTTCCGACAACTACAAAGCAATTAGCTACCTGCTGCCACCTACTGATATGGAAGAGTATTACACGGCTACTCTGCCGAGTTCTAGACTGCATCGACACTTAACAACAACACATCATTTATCACCGATTCTGTTCATAACTTTTATGGACAGAATTTCTAGGCGCAGTCAAGGCGTTGAGGGGTTCCGGTTTGGTGGCCGCGGGATTAGGTCTCTGCTTTTTGCAGATGATGTGGTCCTGATGGCTTCATCTGACCGGGATCTTCAGCTCTCACTGGATCGGTTCGTGGCCGAGTGTGAAGCGACCGGAATGACAATCAGCACCTCCAAGTCCGAGTCCATGGTTCTCGCCCGGAAAAGGGTGGAGTGCCATCTCCGGGTTGGGGAGGAGACCCTGCCCCAAGTGGAGGAGTTCAAGTACCTAGGAGTCTTGTTCACGAGTGGGGGAAGAGTGGATCGTGAGATCGACAGGCGGATCGGTGCGGCGTCTTCAGTAATGCGGACGCTGTATCGATCCGTTGTGGTGAAGAAGGAGCTGAGCCGGAAGGCAAAGCTCTCAATTTACCGGTCGATCTACGTTCCCATCCTCACCTATGGTCATGAGCTTTGGGTCATGACCGAAAGGATAAGATCACGGGTACAAGCGGCCGAAATGAGTTCTCCCTTAGAGATAGGGTGAGAAGCTCTGTCATCCGGGAGGAACTCAAAGTAAAGCCGCTGCTCCTTCACATGGAGAGGAGCCAGATGAGGTGGTTCGGGCATCTGGTCAGGATGCCACCCGAACGCCTGCCGAGGGAGGTGTTTAGGGCACGTCCAACCGGTAGGAGGCCTGGGAACGCCTCGGGATCCCCCGGGAAGAGCTGGACAAAGTGGCTGGGGAAAGGGAAGTCTGGGCTTCCCTGCTTAGGCTGTTGCCCCCGCGACCCGACCTCGGATAAGCGGAAGAAGATGGATGGATGGACATCATTTGCAGACTATAATTACTTGGTTTGCAACAAATATTTGAACCCAAATAGGGTTACCGCTAATCGACAGTGCGCCTAATAATGGTGGTAAGTTGGTTCCACTGCACTTTAATGTTGTTCCGATCCCCCAAAAAACTACCTGTCCCCTTTGAAGAAGTAGGTCTTGGCCACGTCTTCCCACCACACCGCCGTGTCGATGCTCTGCGCCGGCATGCCGTGGCCGAACTGGCTGATGTCCTTCGGGTAGCCAGACAGCAGCACCGTGTCCTTAAACACCCAGAACTGCTTCCCTGTTGATTGGAAAAGGGAGGGAAAAAAGAAAAAGAAAAAAAGGCACATATTGAGAGAAGGAAGGACAAGTAACAGCATGGCTTCCCCTCCAGGTGGAATACACGAGGAGGGCAGATTTACAAGGACAGTCATTGTGTACAATGTTTCTCCAACTTCAAATAGGACACAGGTTAGTTCTCGCTGCTCTTTGCTTTACTGGGAATTGCTGGAATATTAACTATGAGGAGATGAAATATAAATAAAAAGCACAAACTATCGGGCTATTTTCTATTGGGGCTCCAGTACTCTGGAATGCCCTCCCGGTAACAGTCGGAGATGCATTTAAGTCTTAGAACTAATTTGCATACTCTAGCTTTTAAATAGATCCCCTTTTTAGACCAGTTGATCTGCCGTTTCTTTTCTTTTCTCCTCTTTCCCCCTCTCCCTTGTGGAAGGGGGGGGGGGGGGGCACAGAGTCGAGACCCGGGGTGGACCACTCGCCTGTGCATCGGTTGGGGACATCTCTGCGCTGCTGACCCGTCTCCGCTCGGGATGGTCTCCTGCTGGCCCTACTATGGACTGGACTCTCACTATTATATTAAATCCACTATGGACTGGACTCTCACACTATTATGTTAAATCCACCATGGACTGTACTCTCACACTATTATGTTAGATCCACTATGGACTGGACTCTCACTACAAAGTTAGATCTACTACGGACTGGACTTTCACAATATTATGTTAGATCCACTATGGACTGGACTCTCCCACTATTATGTTAGATCCACTGTGGACTGGACTCTCACTATTATGTTAGATCCACTATGGACTGGACTCTCACACTGTTATGTTAGATCCACTGTGGACTGGACTCTCACTATTATGTTAGATCCACTATGGACTGGACTCTCACACTGTTATGTTAGATCCACTATGGACTGAACTCTCACTATTATGTTAGATCTACTATGGACTGGATTCTCACACTATTATGTTAAATCCACTATGGACTGGACTCTCAAAATATTATGTTAAATCCACTATGGACTGGACTCTCACTATTAAGTTAGATCCACTATGGACTGGACTCTCACACTATTATGTTAGATCCACTATGGACTGGACTCTCACAATATTATGTTAAATCCACTATGGACTGGACTCTCACTATTATGTTAGATCCACTATGGACTGGACTCTCACACTATTATGTTAGATCCACTATGGACTGGACTCTGACTATTATGTTAGATCCACTATGGACTGGACTCTCACAATATTATGTTAGATCCACTATGGACTGGACTCTCACACTATTATGTTAGATCCACTATGGACTGGACTCTCACAATATTATGTTAAATCCACTATGGACTGGACTCTCACAATATTACGTTAAATCCACTATGGACTGGACTCTCACTATTATGTTAGATCCACAATGGACTCGACTCTCACACTATTATGTTAGATCCACTATGGACTGGACTTTCACTATTATGTTAGATCCACAATGGACTGGACTCTCACTATAATGTTAGATCCACAATGGACTGGACTCTCACACTATTATGTTAGATCCACTATGGACTGGACTCTCACAATATTATGTTGGATCCACGATGGACTGGACTCTCACTATTATGTTAGATCCACTATGGACTGGACTCCCACTATTATATTAGATCCACTATGGACTGGACTCTCACTATTATGTTAGATCCACTATGGACTGGACTCCCACTATTATATTACATCCACTATGGACTTGACTTTCACTACCATATTAGATCCACTATGGACTTGACTCTCACTATTATGTTAGATCCACTATGGACTGGTAGTGTTTTGCCAAGAGGATTATTTCTAATGTGTACATTTTCAGGATGTGCTCGTTCCACTCTGAAGTTGTCTTTATTTTTAAGTCATCATGCCATGATTTCACCAGTCCGGCCCACATGTGAATAGATTGAGCTAGAATGAGTCCGACACCCCTGCTTTAAACAGTCTATTGAGGCATTACATGTTGTTTCTTTTACAGATGTCCGATAATGGCTTTTTTGCCGATATTCCGATATTGTCCAACTCTTAATTACCGATTCCAATATCAGCCGGAAACCAACATTGAATGACCGTGACCTTTGATCCCTCAGATGGCACTGCATCAAAAACCGACATCAATCTCTAAAGGATATCACCACATGGTCTCAGGAACACTTCAGAAAACCACTGTCACTAAATACAGTTCGTCGCTACATCTGTAAGTGCAAGTTAAAGCTCTACTATGCAAAGCGAAAGCCATTTATCAACAACATCCAGAAACGCCGCCGGCTTCTCTAGGCCTGAGATCATCTTAGAAGGACTTATGCAAAGTGGAAAAGTGTTCTGTGGTCTGACGAGTCCACATTTCAAATTATTTTTGGAAATATTCGACATTGTGTCATCCGGACCAAAGGGGAAGCGAACCATCCAGACAGTTATCGACGCAAAGTTCAAAAGCCAGCATCTGTGATGGTATGGGGGTGCATTAGTGCCCAAGGCATGGGTAACTTACACATCTGTGAAGGCACCATTAATGCTGAAAGGTACATACAGGTTTTGGAACAACATATGCTGCCATCTAAGCGCCGTCTTTTTCATGGACGCCCCTGCTTATTTCAGCAAGACAATGCCAAGCCACATTCAGCACGTGTTACAACAGCGTGGCTTCGTAAAAAAAGAGTGCGGGTACTTTCCTGGCCCGCCTGCAGTCCAGACCTGTCTCCCGTCGAAAATGTGTGGTGCAATATGAAACGTAAAATACGACAGCGGAGACCCCGGACTGTTGAACGACTGAAGCTCTACATAAAACAAGAATGGGAAATAATTCCACTTGCAAAGCTTCAACAATTAGTTTCCTCAGTTCCCAAACGTTTATTGAGTGTTGTTAAAAGAAAAGGTGATGTAACACAGTGGTGAACATGCCCTTTCCCAACTACTTTGGCACGTGTTGCAGCCATGAAATTCTAAGTTAATTATTATTTACAAAAAAAATATAAAGTTTATGAGTTTGAACATCAAATATGTTGTCTTTGTAGCATATTCAACTGAATATGGGTTGAAAAAGATTTGCAAATCTTTTTTTTCTGTTTTTATTTACCTCTAAGACAATTTCCCAACTCAAATGGAAACGGGGTTTGTATTTAAAAATTCAACCCTCGTTTGTTTTGTAATAACTACAAAACACATTAGTGAGGTTTTTTTCTGGCTTTTTCCCTGACTCGCCTCCCCAAGTTGCTCTCTGCTTATAAAGAAACTCCTTCCTGCGGAGTAATTAAATGAAACTGCAGGCTTTTGACACGGTCTGACCCCAGGAAGTGCTTTTCTTCTAGGAGAGGGTGGGTGGACAAGCAGGAAGTGGGGGTGGTCGCACACATGAAAGGGGGGGGGGGGGGGGCGGGGAGAAAGGAAAGCCGAGTGATGACGGAAGGCGGGGGGGATTGAGGCCATTTTTAAAGTCCTACTACCGACCACACAGTCTGATAGTTTATATATCAATAATGAAATATTAACATTGCAACACATGCCAATACGGCCTTTTTAGTTTACTAAATTGCAATTTTAAATTTCCCGCGAGATATCCTGTTGAAAACGTCGCGGAATGATGACGCTTATGTTGAAGCGTGCTTGTGACGTTATTGGTTGGAGCGGACATTTTCAGCCCAGCACCACACACGGCTAAAAGTTGTCTCTTTTCATCGCATAATTACGCAGTATTTTGGACATCTGTGTTGCTGAATCTTTTGCAATTTGTTCAATTGATAATGGAGACGTCAAAGAAGAATGCTGTTGGTGGAAAGCGGTGGATTGCAGCTGCCTTTAGCAAACGAAACACAGCCGGTGTTTCTTTGTTTGTTGTGAAGCTTTAACACAGAGCGGTCAAGCGAACATGTTTCTCTACGTCAACCAGCAAGTTTTTGGATGGGAATATTGTGTTATTAAGTCGGCTCTTACCGGAGACTTCGGTGGATTATGCGACCTCCTCCTGCAGCTCTAAAAGGCAGCTGTGATCTGGGCTCCTCGGCTTCTTAGGGGCGGTTTAGCTCGGTTGGTAGAGCGGCCGTGCCAGCAACTTGAGGGTTGCAGGTTCGATTCCCGCTTCCGCCATCCTAGTTACTGCCGTTGGGTCCTTGGGCAAGACACTTTACCCACCTGCTCCCAGTGCCACCCACACTGGTTTGAATGTAACTTAGATATTGGGTTTCACTATGTAAAGCGCTTTGAGTCACTAGAGAAAAAAGCGTTATATAAATATATAATTCACTTCACTTCTTACAGAGACACTGGCGTTCACCGCAGCCATCCGACCTTCAGGTATGACTTTATAATCTCACTAAAACACTATTAAAACAATAAGCAGATAAGGGGTTTTCCAGAATTATCCTAGTCAATTGCACTTCACTTCTTACAGAGACACTGGCGTTCACCGCAGCCATCCGACCTTCAGGTATGACTTTATAATCTCACTAAAACACTATTAAAACAATAAGCAGATAAGGGATTTTCCAGAATTATCCTAGTAAATTGCACTTCACTTCACTTCTTACAGAGACACTGGCGTTCACCGCAGCCATCCGACCTTCAGGTATGACTTTATAATCTCACTAAAACACTATTAAAACAATAATCAGACAAGGGATTTTCCAGAATTATCCTAGTAAATTGCACTTCACTTCACTTCTTACAGAGACACTGGCGTTCACCGCAGCCATCCGACCTTCAGGTATGACTTTATAATCTCACTAAAACACTATTAAAACAATAAGCAGATAAGGGATTTTCCAGAATTATCCTAGTAAATTGCACTTCACTTCTTACAGAGACACTGGCGTTCACCGCAGCCATCCGACCTTCAGGTATGACTTTATAATCTCACTAAAACACCATTAAAACAATAAGCAGATAAGGGATTTTCCAGAATTATCCTAATAAATTGCACTTCACTTCTTACAGAGACACTGGCGTTCACCGCAGCCATCCGACCTTCAGGTATGACTTTATAATCTCACTAAAACACTATTGAAACAATAAGCAGATAAGGGATTTTCCAGAATTATCCTAGTAAATTGCACTTCACTTCACTTCTTACAGAGACACTGGCGTTCACCGCAGCCATCCGACCTTCAGGTATGACTTTATAATCTCACTAAAACACTATTAAAACAATAAGCAGATAAGGGATTTTCCAGAATTATCCTAGTAAATTGCACTTCACTTCACTTCTTACAGAGACACTGGCGTTCACCGCAGCCATCCGAACTTCTGGTATGACTTTATAATCTCACTAAAACACTATTAAAACAATAATCAGACAAGGGATTTTCCAGAATTATCCTAGTAAATTGCACTTCACTTCACTTCTTACAGAGACACTGGCGTTCACCGCAGCCATCCGACCTTCAGGTATGACTTTATAATCTCACTAAAACACTATTAAAACAATAAGCAGATAAGGGATTTTCAGAATTATCCTAGTAAATTGCACTTCACTTCTTACAGAGACACTGGCGTTCACCGCAGCCATCCGACCTTCAGGTATGACTTTATAATCTCACTAAAACACCATTAAAACAATAAGCAGATAAGGGATTTTCCAGAATTATCCTAATAAATTGCACTTCACTTCTTACAGAGACACTGGCGTTCACCGCAGCCATCCGACCTTCAGGTATGACTTTATAATCTCACTAAAACACTATTGAAACAATAAGCAGATAAGGGATTTTCCAGAATTATCCTAGTAAATTGCACTTCACTTCACTTCTTACAGAGACACTGGCGTTCACCGCAGCCATCCGACCTTCAGGTATAACTTTATAATCTCACTAAAACACTATTAAAACAATAAGCAGATAAGGGATTTTCCAGAATTATCCTAGTAAATTGCACTTCACTTCACTTCTTACAGAGACACTGGCGTTCACCTCAGCCATCCGACCTTTAGGTATGACTTTATAATCTCACTAAAACACTATTAAAACAATAAGCAGATCAGGGATTTTCCAGAATTATCTTACTAAATATGTCTAATTACATCTAAAACACTCCCACTGCTGCCGCCTTTTCTTTTTTTAGTGCTTCAATCTAACTTTCCTCATCCACGAATCTTTCATCCTCGCTCAAATTAATGGGGAAATCCTCGCTTTCTCGGTCCGAATCGCTCTCGCTGCTGGTGGCCATGATTGTAAACAATGTTCAGATGTGAGGAGCTCCACAACCCGTGACGTCACGCGCACATCGTCTGCTACTTCCGGTACAGGCAAGGCTTTTTTATTAGCGACCGAAAGTTGCAAACTTTTATCGTCGATGTTCTCTACTAAATCCTTTCAGCGAAAATATGGCAATATCGCGAAACGATCAAGTATGACACATAAAATGGACCTGCTATCCCCGTTTAAATAAGAACATCTCATTTCAGTAGGCCTTTGAAAGCAATTAAAAGCCCATGTCCGTAGTCAAACGCTTACAATTCTATGTACACACTCAATTGTTAGCATTTGACAATAATAATGTTGATTTAAAATTTAAAAAGTTTAAGTTCAAAACCACTTTCCATCACAAAGACCCGCTTACAATATATTTAACCCACACTCAGAGATGAAACAAGATGTCGATAACGTTTATCGCCCCTGTCGTTCTTATTTTCCTGCAAACCACAATACCAGTCTTGTGTCGTCGAAAAGTCCTCGTGAAGTGTCAATGTTTTATATTTTCTTCCGTACACAACAAACATCTCATTTATTCATCCCGAGTCTTTCATATTCTCTTTCAACAGGAAACGGGACAGCTTTTCCTGCAAGCGCTTCATGTTTGAGCTGCTATTATTTAACAGGAACTTGCTAAACTGATACGCATTTCCATTTATCAGTCCGTTCGTTTTATATCCAGCTTGTCCTTATTAGGATGGCAGAGCAGATAGCGGTATCGATTATGCATGCACCACCAAAACCCTCAAATCTAGACTCCAAACATCCCAGAACAAGCTAGTCAGGTTACTTCTAGACCTCCACCCCAGATCACACCTCACTCCTACCCACTTCTCCAAAGTGGGCTGGCTCAGGGTGGAGGACCGAGTAAAACAACTTGCACTGAGCCTGGTCCGTAAAATCCGCTACACCTCCATGATACCGATTGCCATGTTAAACGACTTCCAGAACGTAAATGGCCGGCATAACCACAACACCAGGGGGAGCTCCACAAACCGAGTTAAACCCAGATTCCGATCTAACAAAGGTCTTAACTCATTCTCCTTCTATGCCACATCAATATGGAATGCACTCCCAACAGGGGTAAAAGTAAGTGCAACCCGATCCTTCTTCAGAACCGTACTAAAAGAACACCTCCAGGCAACTACAACCCTAGACTAACACCCTCCCCCCACCACATCCCACCTAAATAATCAAATACAACTTATGTTTTCTGAACTCACGTTGTTCACTGCTCACTGTACATATCCTACCAAGTCAGACCTAGAATGTTTCAATGTCCATTTCTCAGATGACGCAATTGTTGATGACTGAAGTATGCTGATATAAACTAAGCCCCCCGCCCCAACCCCCCCGGAGTGTAAATAATTCAATGATGATTAACTTGTGTGATGACTGTATTATGCTGATAGTATATATGTCGGAAAAAAAATATGTAAATTATCAAACAACTTTCCGTTCTCTGAGTTCCCGCTGAACAGACAAGAGGCCCTCTTTGTTGCACTAAGCCAAAGGCTTGGAAAATCCCGCTGTGTACAATGGGAGGAGACGGGAGGGGTTATCTATTTTGATCTGCCCAAGCTCGAACCAGGACCAGTACAAGCCCGAGGCACCTTTATCTTTTGTGTTTGGGGCGGCATGGCGTAGTGGGTAGAGCGGATGTGGCGGAAACCTGAGGGTTGCAGGTTCGCTTCCCGCCTATTGACATCCAAATCGCTGCAGTTGTGTCCTTGGGCAGGACACTTCACCCTTGCCGCTCACAGTGGTGAATGACTGATGAATGAATGATTGGTGGTGGTCGGAGGGGCCGTAGGCGCAAACTGGCAGCCACGCTTCCGTCAGTCTACCCCAGGGCAGCTGTGGCTACAAATGTAGCTTACCACCACCAGGTGTGAATGAATGATGGGTTCCCACTTCTCTGTGAGCGCTTTGAGTATATAACAATAGAAAAGCGCGATATAAATCTAATCCATTAATATTATTATTATTGTTAATGTGACCGAAAACAATGGCTGTTTACATACCCCCCTTCCTTTAGAAACAGCTGTTGTTATGTAAACAGGGGATATCCAAATAAAAGAGGAGATGTGAACCTTTTTTTCGTTAGAGCGTGGGTGACACTGTAAGAGGTTACAGGTCGACATGTTTCTCCTTATATTGAAGCAAAATTGAATTCTGTCTCTGTTTATTTCCTTGCTTCTTGTCCTGTTTAATAGATGTCATCGATGTTTGAACCTGACATATATTTGTACCGTGAATTGATTAACGTGGACCCCGACTTAAACAAGTTGAAAAACTTATTCCGGTGTTACCATTTAGTGGTCAATTGTACGGAATATGTATTGTACTGTGCTATCTAATAACATTTTGATTTAAGACCTGCCCAAGCTCGATCCAGGACCAGTCCAAGCCCGAGGCATATTTTTTCTTTTGTGGTAATGTGACCGAAAAAGATGGCTGTTTACATACCCCCCCCCCCCATTCTTTTAGAAACAGCTGTTGTTATGTAAACAGCGAATATCCAAATAAAAGAGGAGATGTGAACCTTTATTTTGTTAGAGCGTGGGTGACACTGTAAGAGGTTACAAGTCGACACGTTTCTCCTTATATTGAAGCAAAATTGAATTCTGTCTCCGTTTATTTCCTTTCTTCTTGTCTTGTTTAATAGATGTCATCGATGTTTGAACCTGACATATATTTGTACCTTGAATTGATTAACGTGGACTTAAACAAGTTGAAAAACTTATTCAGGTGTTACCATTTAGTGGTCAATTGTACGGAATATGTACTGTTCTGTGCAATCTAATAACATTTTGATCTAAGACCTGCCCAAGCTCGATCCAGGACCAGTCCAATCCCGAGGCATATTTTTTCTTTTGTGTTAATGTGACCGAAAACGATGGCTGTTTACATACACCCCCCCCCCCCCCCATTCTTTTAGAAACAGCCGTTGTTATGTAAACAGGGAATATCCAAATAAAAGAGGAGATGTGAACCTTTTTTTTGTTAGAGCGTGGGTGACACTGTAAGAGGTTACAAGTCGACATGTTTCTCCTTATATTGAAGCAAAATTGAATTCTGTCTCTGTTTATTTCCTTGCTTCTTGTCCTGTTTAATAGATGTCATCGATGTTTGAACCTGACATATATTTGTACCGTGAATTGATTAACGTGGACCCCGACTTAAGCAAGTTGAAAACGTATTCCGGTGTTACCATTTAGTGGTTAATTGTACGGAATATGTACTGTTCTGTGCAATCTAAAAACATTTTGATCTAAGACCTGCCCAAGCTCGATCCAGGACCAGTCCAATCCCGAGGCATATTTTTTCTTTTGTGTTAATGTGACCGAAAACGATGGCTGTTTACATACCCCCCCACAACCCCCCATTCCTTTAGAAACAGCTGTTTTTATGTAAACAGGGAATATCCAAATAAAAGAGGAGATGTGAACCTTTATTTCGTTAGAGCGTGGGTGACACTGTAAGAGGTTACAAGTTGATACGTTTCTCCTCATATTGAGCAAAATTGAATTCTGTCTCTGTTTATTTCCTTGCTTCTTGTCCTGTTTAATAGATGTCATCGATGTTGGAACCTGACATACATTTGTACCATGAATTGATTAACGTGGACCCCGACTTAAACAAGTTGAAAAACTTATTCGGGTGTTACCATTTAGTGGTCAATTGTACGGAATATGTACTGGTCTGTGCAATCTAACAACATTTTGATCTAAGACCTGCCCAAGCTCGATCCAGGACCAGTCCAAGCCCGAGGCATCTTTATTCTTTTGTGTTAATATGACCGAAAATGATGTCTGTTCACATAATCCCCCCACGCCCCCATTCTTTTAGAAACAGCTGTTTTTATGTAAACAGGGAATATCCAAATAAAAGAGGAGATGTGAACCTTTATTTCGTTAGAGCGTGGGTGACACTGTAAGAGGTTACAAGTCGACACGTTTCTCCTCAAATTGAGCAAAATTGAATTCTGTCTCTGTTTATTTCCTTGCTTCTTGTCCTGTTTAATAGATGTCATCGATGTTGGAACCTGACATATATTTGTACCGTGAATTGATTAACGTGGACCCCGACTTAAACAAGTTGAAAACGTATTCGGGTGTTACCATTTAGTGGTCAATTGTACGGAATATGTACTGTTCTGTGCAATCTAATAACATTTTGATCTAAGACCTGCCCAAGCTCGATCCAGGACCAGTCCAAGCCCGAGGCATATTTTTTCTTTTGTGGTAATGTGACCGAAAACGATGGCTGTTTACATACCCCCCCACCCCCCATTCCTTTAAAAACAGCTGTTTTTATGTAAACAGGGAATATCCAAATAAAAAGGTTTTGTGAACCTTTATTTTGTTAGAGCGTGGGTGACACTGTAAGAGGTTACAAGTTGATACGTTTCTCCTCATATTGAGCAAAATTGAATTCGGTCTCCATTATTTCCTTTCTTCTTGTCTTGTTTAATAGATGTCATCGATGTTGGAACCTGACATACATTTGTACCATGAATTGATTAACGTGGACCCCGACTTAAACAAGTTGAAAACGTATTCCGGTGTTACCATTTAGTGGTTAATTGTACGGAATATGTACTGTTCTGTGCAATCTAATAACATTTTGATCTAAGACCTGCCCAAGCTCGATCCAGGACCAGTCCAATCCCGAGGCATATTTTTTCTTTTGTGTTAATGTGACCGAAAACGATGGCTGTTTACATACCCCCCCACAACCCCCCATTCCTTTAGAAACAGCTGTTTTTATGTAAACAGGGAATATCCAAATAAAAGAGGAGATGTGAACCTTTATTTCGTTAGAGCGTGGGTGACACTGTAAGAGGTTACAAGTTGATACGTTTCTCCTCATATTGAGCAAAATTGAATTCTGTCTCTGTTTATTTCCTTGCTTCTTGTCCTGTTTAATAGATGTCATCGATGTTGGAACCTGACATACATTTGTACCATGAATTGATTAACGTGGACCCCAACTTAAACAAGTCGAAAACGTATTCAGGTGTTACCATTTAGTGGTCAATTGTACGGAATATGTACTGTACTGTGCAATCTAATAACATTTTGATCTAAGACCTGCCCAAGCTCGATCCAGGACCAGTCTTTTTTTTCCAGGGTTCATGTCCGAATTATGAGCAGAATACATAAATGTTGTCTGTGTAGACGTGGCAACTGCCATCCTCCCCCATGTATCACATTTGAAATTTATACGCCGCAATTATAATAATTCTGCCATGGCTAAAGCCAGTATCAACATTATTAAAAGTCAGAGCTGGAGGATTACGGGGGATTTTGCGACCAAGTGAGCAAAAAATTGGTTTAATCTTCCAAAGATTTGCAATGAAATAAGAGGTAGGGAGGTTCCCTTCCTTGATAAGATCGTGTAGAGCCAAGAAACCAAGACAAGTAAACCTGGTGGTCAAACCGTAACGCAGACATGTGAAGGATCTGGTTTTTACCTTTGAAGAAAACAAACTTCCCTTCGCTGTTCTCGTACACCGCGTCAATCTTGGGCGGCAGACCCCTCCAGAACACACTGATGAGCATGGGGTACCCGGGCATCACAGCGTTGTCTCGGACTCGCCAAAACCAGTGGTCCTGGAAAGACAAGAAGAGGGATTCAAACAAAGCCCGTTGCAGCAGGGATATTCAACTACCGTATTTTTCCGGACGATAAGGCGCACTTAAAATCTTATTTTACAGCCTAATACACGGGATAATTCTGGTATGCTTGCTGACCTCAAAGTAATTTTATTTGGTTCATGATGTAGTAATAAGTGTGACCAGTAGATGGCAGTCAAACATAAGAGATATGTGTAGACTGCAATGAGACTCCATTCCATCTTGCCGATTGTATTGTACCATAAATAAATGGGTTGTACTTGTATAGCGCTTTTTCTACCTTCAAGGTACTCAAAGCGCTTTGACACTACTTCCACATTTACCCATTCACACACACATTCACACACTGATGGAGGGAGCTGCCATGCAAGGCGCCAACCAGCAACCATCAGGAGCAAGGGTGAAGTGTCTTGCTCAGGACACAACGGACGTGACGAGGTTGGTTCTAGGTGGGATTTGAACCAGTGACCCTCGGGTTGCGCACGGCCACTCTCCCACTGCGCCACGCCGTCCCTGTCTTGGCAAGAAATCTGCGATCAAAGAACTCCGGCTTTTTAGTGATTCCCAGAGCCCCAAAAAAAGTCTGCGGGCTGTAGAGCTTTTTCTATTGGGGCTCCAGTACTCTGGAATGCCCTCCCGGTAACAATTGGAGGTGCTACTTCAGTAGAAGCATTTAAGTCCCATCTTAAAACTCATTTGTATACACTAGCCTTTGAATAGACCCCCTTTTTAGACCAGTTGATCTGCCGCTTCTTTTCTATGCTACTCTGCCCCCCTCTTCCTTGTGTAGGGGGGGGGCTGGCTGTCCACAGTCGGGACCCGGGGTGGACCACTCGCCTGTGCATCGGTTGGGGACATCTCTGTGCTGCTGACCCGTCTCCGCTTGGGATGGTCTCCTGCTGGCCCCACTATGGACTGGACTCTCACTATTATGTTAAATCCACAATGGACTGGACTCTCACTATTATGTTAAATCCACTATGGACTGGACTCTCACACTATTGTGTTGGATCCACTATGGACTGGACTCTCGCTACAATGTTAGATCTACTATGGACTGGACTTTCACACTATTATGTTAGTTCCACTATGGACTGGACTCTCACAATTAGGTTACATCCACAATAAACTGGACTCTCACATTATTATGTTAGATCCACTATGGACTGGACTTTCACACTATTAAGTTAGATCCACTATGGACTGGACTCTCACTAGCACGTTATTTCTACTATGGATTGGACTTTCACACTATTAGGTTAGATCCACTAAGGACTGGACGCTCACATTATTATGTTAGATCCACTTTGGACTGGACTCTCAAACTATTATGTTAGATCCACTATGGACTGGACTTTCACAATATTATGTTGCATCCACTATGGACTGGACTCTCACTATTATGTTAGATCCACTATGGACTGGACTTTCACACTATTATGTTAGATCCACTATGGACTGGACTCTCACTACAATGTTAGATCTACTATGGACTGGACTTTCACTATTATGTTAGATCCACTATGGACTGGACTCTCACACTATTATGTTGGATCCACTATGGACTGGACTCTCACTATTATGTTAGATCCACTATGGACTGGACTCTCATTATTATGTTAGATCCACTATGGACTGGACTTTCACACTATTATGTTAGATCCACTATGGACTGGACTCTCACTACAATGTTAGATCTACTATGGACTGGACTTTCACATTATTATGTTAGATCCACTTTGGATTGGACTCTCACACTATTATGTTAGATCCACTATGGACTTGACTCTCACTATTATGTTAGATCCACTATGGACTGGACTCTCACACTATTATGTTTGATCCACTATGGACTGGACTCTCACTATTTTGTTAGATCCACTATGGACTGGACTCTCACTATTATGTTAGATCCACTATGGACTGGACTTTCACAATTTTATGTTAGATCCACTATGGACTGGACTCTCACACTATTATATTAGATCCACTATGGACTGGACTCACACTATTATATTAGATCCACTATGGACTGGACTTTTAAAATTTTATGTTAGATCCACTATGGACTGGACTTTCACACTATTATGTTAAATCCACTATGGACTAGGCTTTCACACTATTATGTTAAATCCACTATGGACTGGACTTTGACAATATTATGCTAGACCAACTCGACGTCCATTGCATTTGGTCTCCCCTGGGGGGGGGGGGGGGGGGGGGGTCATCTGCTGTGGTCCTCTCCAAGGTTTCTCATAGTCATTCACATTGACATCCCACTGGGTTGTGAGTTTTTCCTTGCCCTTATGTGGGCTCTGAACCGAGGATGTTGTTGTGGCTTCTGCAGCCCTTTGAGACACTTGTGATTTAGGGCTATATAAAAAAAAACATTGTTATATGGTGTTATATGTATATATGTTGTAATAATGTACATATGTTTGTAATATGGTGTTATATGTATATATGTTGTTATATGTTGCAATAATATACATATGTTTGTTATATGTATATATGTTGTTATATGTTGCAATAATATACATATGTTTGTTATATGTATATATGTTGTAATAATAATAAACATATGTTTGTTATATGGTGTTATTTGTTATATGTATATATGTTGTTATATGTTGCAGTAATAATATGTGTTATATGTATATATGTTGTTAGACGTCGCAGTAATAAACATACGTTTGTTACTTGGTGTTTTATGTATATATGTCACAATAATAAACATATGTTTGTTGTATGTTATGTTATATGTATATATGTTGTTATATGTTGCAGTAATAATATGTGTAATATGTATATATGTTGTTATACATCACAGTAATAAACATACGTTTGTTACTTGGTGTTTTATGTATATATGTCACAATAATAAACATATGTTTGTTGTATGTTATGTTATATGTATATATGTTGTTATATGTTGCAATAATAAACATATGTTTTTTATATGGTGTTATATATGTATATATGTTATATGTTGCAATAACAAACATAAGTTTGTTATATGTTGTTGTATGCTATCTGTATATATGTTGTTAAATGTTCCAATAATAAATATATGTTTGTTATATGGTGTTATAAGCATATACGTTGTTATATGTTGCAATAATAAACATGTTTGTTATATGGTGTTATATGTTGCAATCATTTACATATGTTATTATATGGTGTTATATGTATATATGTTGTTATATGTTGCAATAATATACATATGTTGTTATATGTTATATGTTGTTATATGTTGCAATAATATACTTATGTTTTTATATGGTGTTATATGTTATATGTATATATGTTGTTATATGTTGCAATAATAAACATAACTTTGTTATATGGTGTTATATGTTGTATGTATATATGTTGTAATAATAATAAACATATGTTTGTTATATGGTGTTATATGTTATATGTATATATGTTGTTATATGTTGCAATAATAATATGTGTTATATGTTATGTTATATGTATATATGTTGTTATATGCTGAAATAATAATATGTGTTATATGTATATATGTTGTTATATGTTGCAATAATAAACATGTTTTTATATGGTGTTATATATGTATATATGTTATATGTTGCAATAACAAACATAAGTTTGCTATATGTTGTATGTTATATGTATATATGTTGTTAAATGTTGCAATAATAAACATATGTTTGTTATATGGTGTTATATGTATATACGTTGTTATATGTTGCAATAATAAACATGTTTGTTATATGTTGTTATATGTATGTTGTTATATGTTGCAATAATAAACATAACTTTGTTATATGGTGTTATACGTTGTATGTATATATGTTGTAATAATAATAAACATATGTTTGTTGTATGGTGTTGTATGTTATATGTATATATGTTGTTATATGTTGCAATAATAATATGTGTTATATGTATATATGTTGTTATATGTTGCAATAATAATATGTGTTATATGTATATATGTTGTTATATGTTGCAGTAATAAACATACATTTGTTACTTGGTGTTTTATATATAAATGTTGCAATAATAAACATATGTATGTTATATCTTATATGTATATATGTTGTTATATGTCGCAATCATAATATGTGTTATATGTACTGTATATATGTTATATGTTGCAATAATAAACATATGTTTGTTATATGTTGTTATATTTATACATGTTATATGTTGCAATAATAAACATGTTTGTTATATGGTGTTATATGTATATATGTTGTCATATGTTGCAATAATAAACATATGTATGTTATATGTTGTTATATATTGCAATAAAC
Organism: Nerophis ophidion; assembly: GCF_033978795.1. Taxonomy (NCBI): domain Eukaryota; kingdom Metazoa; phylum Chordata; class Actinopteri; order Syngnathiformes; family Syngnathidae; genus Nerophis; species Nerophis ophidion. Next base: position 47,428,223 of record NC_084625.1, on the reverse strand, counting down.
ACGTTTGTTATATGGTGTTATATGTTGTATGTTTACATGTTATATGTTGCAATAACAAACATAAGTTTGTTATATGTTGTTGTATGTTATATGTATATATGTTGTGATATGTTGCAATAATAAACTTATATTTAATGTACCTTAAGATTTTTTTGTTAGAATAAAGCCAATAATGCCATTTTAGTGGTCCCCTTTATTTAGAAAAAGTACCAAAATACATTTTGTTACCTGTACCAAAATATTGCTATTGAAACAACCCTAGTTTCTACACAATAACTCAGTTATGTTAACACTAACCAGCAGTAGAGAATATAGAGTGATGTTTTAGTTCAGAACATGTATTCATTATAGATGCCTAATGTTGTATATATTTTTTTATAAGTCTTCAAATATATTCCAGTTTGTCCTTCTCTCCTGTTGTTACCAAACAGCACTGAGATTGAAGGCCAGCCTGTGTTTGTCAACAATGCAACTGTAGATAAATATTGATCAACATAAACATACTTTCATTTAAAACCAATTTAACCGAGTCTAATGTACGCAGCTGAATAAAATAATGTGCGATACGGATTGATTCAGGACGATTTTTTTTCTCTCTTCCCCGTTATGGTGTTATATGTTATATGTATATATGTTGTTATATGTTGCAATAATTAACATTTGTTTGTTATATGTGTGTGTGTTATATGTTCCAATAATAAACATGTTTGTTATATGTTGTTATATGTTTTATGTATATATGTTGTAATATGTTACAATAATATGATCCGCCTCGACATCTCTGCGCTGCTGATCCGCCTCCGCTTGGGATGGTTTCCTGCTGGCTCCGCTGTGAACGGGACTCTCGCTGCTGAGTTGAACCCGCTTTGGACTGGACTCTCGCGACTGTGTTGGATCCATTGTGGATTGAACTTTCACAGTATCATGTTAGACCCGCTCGACATCCATTGCTTTCCTCCTCTCTAAGGTTCTCATAATCATTATTGTCACAGACGTCCCACTGGGTCATTATTGTCACCGATGTCCCACTGGGTGTGAGTTTTCCTTGCCCTTATGTGGGCCTACCGAGGATGTCGTGGTGGTTTGTGCAGCCCTTTGAGACACTAGTGATTTAGGGCTATATAAGTAAACATTGATTGATTGATTGATATGTTTGTTATATGGTGTTATATGTATAGATGTTGTTATATGTTGCAATAATAAAAATATGTTTGTTATATGGTGTTATATGTATATACGTTATTATATGTTGCAATAATAAACATGTTTGTTATATGTTATTATATGTATATATGTTGCAATAATAAACATATGTTTGTTGTATGTATGTATGTTGTTATATGTTGCAATAATAAACATATGTTTTTTATATGTTGTTATATGTTATATGTATATATGTTGTTATATGTCGCAATAATAAACATATGTTTCTTATGTGGTGTTATATGTATATAAGTTGTTATATGTTGCAATAATAAACATGTTTGTTATATGTTGTTATATGTTATATGTTGTTATATGTTGCAATAATAAACATGTTTGTTATATGTTGTTATATGTTATATGTTGTTGTATGTTGCAATAATAAACATATAAGTACTGCAGCAAAGCCTACTTAAGACCCACGCCAAGCATTCTCGGGTTTCCTGGAAAGTCCAGCTGTTCACTGAAGAGCAGACAGGGAAAAGCATGAAGAAACTGGGGGAGACACGGCCAAGGCTGGGAGACTGGAAGGAATCTCACATTCCCTTTGCGAGTGCAAGGTGTGCCTTTGTGCTGAGAATTGCTGTCAAACCCAGATGTGAAATCCATTTGGACTCATGGAGGTGGTCCCGCCCTTTGGCAACGGCAGCCTCAGCATCACATCGTTTGCCTTATTTCCCACACATACCAGGTTTTAGGGACCATAGGGCGCACCGGATTATACGGCGCACTGACGATGATTCTACTCTGCAAGAAGTCAGTGTTCAAAAACAAGAGGAGAAAATACCAAAGTTGTTTGAACGAAGCAAAACTATCTGCCGGTAAAGTTTGTTCTGGTGTACTGGAGAGGAGGTTATGCTGGATAGTCAGATTCAGGAGGGACAGTGTGGTTTTTGTCCTGGTCGTGGAACTGTGGACCAGCTCTGTACTCTTATGTTAGATCCACTGTGGACTGGACTCTCACTATTATGTTAGATCCACTATGGACTGGATTCTCACTATTATGTTAGATCCACTATGGACTGGACTCTCATTATTATATTAGATCCACTATGGACTGGACTCTCACTATTATATTAGATCCACTATGGCCTGGACTCTCACTCTCTTATGTTAGATCCACTGTGGACTGGACTCTCACTATTATATTAGATCCACTATAGCCTGGATTTTCACACTCTTATGTTAGATCCACTATGGACTGGACTGTCATTATTATGTTAGATCCACTATGGACTGGAATCTCACAATATTATGTTAGGTCCACTATGGACTGGACTCTCACTATTGTGTTAGATCCACTATGGACTGGACTCTCACAATATTATGTTAGATCCACTATGGACTGGACTCTCACTATTATGTTAGATCCACTATGGACTGGACTCTCACTATTATATTAGATCCACTATAGCCTGGATTCTCACACTCTTATGTTAGATCCACTATGGACTGGACTCTCACGCTATTATCCTAGATCCACTATGGACTGGACTGTCATTATTATGTTAGATCCACTATGGACTGGACTCTCACAATATTATGTTAGGTCCACTATGGACTGGACTCTCACTATTATGTTAGATCCACTATTGACTGGACTCTCACTGTTATGTTAGATCCACAATAGACTGGACTTTCACACTATTATGTTAGATCCACTATGGATTGGACTCTCTCACTATTATATATTGGATCCCCTATGGACTTGACTCTCGCACTATTATGTTAGATCCACTATGGACTGGACTTTCACTATTATATTATATTAAATCCACTATGGACTGGAATCTCACAATATTAAGTTAGACCCACTATGGACTGGACTCTCACAATATTATGTTAGATCCACTATGGCCTGGACCCTCACACTATTATGTTAGATCCACTATGGACTGGACTCTCACTATTATATTAGATCTACTATGGCCTGGATTCTCACACTCTTATGTTAGATCCACTGTCGACTGGACTCTCACAATATTATGTTAGATCCACTATGGACTGGACTCTCACTATCATGCTAGATCAACTATGGACTGGACTCTCACACTGTTATGTTTGATCCACTATGGACTGGACTCTCACTATTATGTTAGATCCACCATGGACTGGACTCTCACTATTATGTTAGATCCACTATAGACTGGACTCTCACTATTATGCTAGAACCACCATGGACTGAACTCTCACTATTATGCTAGATCCACTATGGACTGGACTCACACTATTATGCTAGATCCACTATGGACTGGATTGTGATTTAGGGCTATATAAATAAATTGATTAATTGATTGATTGATACAGTAACACGTACCAAAAACAGGATGCATACACACAATCACTACACTATATTTAGCCAGTAAGCAGACCTTTCTGAGCACCCTTAGATCCACTGTAATACTGTGACCAGCACTGTTCTGCTCACATATTAAGGACACAATGAGATGTTGAGTGTCAAAGAGTGCACAGAGAGAAGAGAAGAGGTACACAACCATCATCCCATCATTCGGTTTTCCCAGGCATCAGCTAATTTAACAAAACCTCTCTGCTGCTAATCCAATTGTTTCTCTGGGACTCTGACACTCCTCCCGGACACTCCTCTGCTTTCTTTGCTTTTAACCTTCCACGTCTCTCCGTCTAACCTTCCACCGCTCTTTTTGCCTCCCTTGCTTCGGACCGACGGTCTCCATAGATTGCAAAAGCGTTCCACATTTTCTCCGGTATAAGGAAACGTCAAGTAGGGTAATGGAAAACAGATTTAACTCTGAAATCTGACCTTTTTCCTGAATGTTCTTGACTTAATACAAGAGGAAAATGTGCTTCCCCCACCCTAACATCCTATACTCCTACTCGGAAGGAGAAAACTCCGTCGGGCAGGTGGTGCTTATGACACATTGCAGCAGGAAGGGAATACGTAATCAGCACAAGCTGAAGCAGGGTCAGAACTAAAATCCATAGATTCTCTGAAGGAGCAGGAATCACGCAATGGAAAGTAAGCAAGTCACATTTAACTGAACTGTCATCTGTGAACTTTGCTTAGGTTAAAATGAATAGTACTGGTTACTATGTTGATCTAATTAGGATCTACAAACCCCGTTTCCATATGAGTTGGGAAATTGTGTTAGATGTAAATATAAACGGAATACAATGCTTTGCAAATCATTTTCATGCCAGCAACACGTGACAAAAAAGTTGGGAAAGGTGGCAATGAATACTGATAAAGTTGAGGGATGCTCATCAAACACTTATTTGGAACATCCCACAGGTGTGCAGGCTAATTGGGAACAGGTGGGTGCCATGATTGGGTATAAAAACAGCTTCCCCAAAAAATGCTCAGTCTTTCACAAGAAAGGATGGGGCGAGGTACACCCCTTTGTCCACAACTGCGTGAGCAAATAGTCAAACAGTTTAAGAACAACGTTTCTCAAAGTGCAATTGCAAGAAATTTAGGGATTTCAACATCTACGGTCCATAATATCATCAAAAGCTTCAGAGAATCTGGAGAAATCACGTAAGCGGCATTGCTGGAAACCAACATTGAATGACCGTGACCTTCGATCGCTCAGACGGCACTGTATCAAAAACCAATCTCTAAAGGATATCACCACATGGGCTCAGGAACACTTCAGAAAACCACTGTCACTAAATACAGTTGGTCACTACATCTGTAAGTGCAAGTTAAAGCTCTACTATGCAAAGCGAAAGCTATTTATCAACAACATCCAGAAATGCCGCCGGCTTCTCTGGGCCCGATATCATCTAAGATGGACTGGTGCAAAGTGGAAAAGTGTTCTGAGGTCTGATGAGTCCACATTTCAAATTGTTTTGGGAAATATTCGACATCGTGCCATCCGGAACAAAGGGGAAGTGAACCATCCAGACTGTTATAATTATTATAAAAAAATTAAAAAAGGACAGCTGGTGATTTCAACATTTACGGTCCATAATATCATCAAAAGGTTCAGAGTATCTGAAGAAATCACTCCATGTAAGCGGCATGGCGGAAAACCAACATTGAATGACCTTGACCTTCGATCGCTCAGACAGCCCTGTATCAAAAACCAATCTCTAAAGGATATCACCACATGGGCTCAGGAACACTTCAGAAAACCACTGTCACTAAATACAGTTGGTCGCTACATCTGTAAGTGCAAGTTAAAGCTCTACTATGCAAAGCCAAAAAGCCATTTATCAACAACATCCAGAAATGCCGCCGGCTTCTCGGGCCCGAGATCATCTAAGATGGACTGATGCAAAGTGGAAAAGTGTTCTGTGGACTGAAGAGTCCACATTTCAAATTGTTTTTGGAAATATTCGACATCGTGTCATCCGGACCAAAGGGGAGGCGAACCATCCGGACTGTTATAATTATTATAAAAAAAATTAAAAAAGGACAGCTGGGGATTTCAACATCTAGGGTCCATAACATCATCAAAAGGTTCAGAGTATCTGAAGAAATCACTCCATGTAAGCGGCATGGCCGGAAACCAACATTGAATGACCGTGACTTTCGATCGCTCAGACAGCCCTGTATCAAAAAACAATCTCTAAAGGATATCACCACATGGGCTCAGGAACACTTCAGAAAACCACTGTCACTAAATACAGTTGGTCGCTACATCTGTAAGTGCAAGTTAAAGCTCTACTATGCAAAGCCAAAGAGCCATTTATCAACAACATCCAGAAATGCCGCCGGCTTCTCTGGGCCCGAGATCATCTAAGATGGACTGATGCAAAGTGGAAAAGTGTTCTGTGGTCTGACGAGTCCACATTTCAAATTGTTTTTGGAAATATTTGACATCGTGTCATCCGGACCAAAGGGGAAGTGAACCATCCAGACTGTTATAATTATTATAAAAAAATTAAAAAAGGACAGCTGGGGATTTCAACATCTATGGTCCATATCATCAAAAGGTTCAGAGTATCTGAAAAAATCACTCCATGTTAGCAGCATGGCGGAAAACCAACATTGAATGACCGTGACCTTCGATCGCTCAGACAGCCCTGTATCAAAAACCAATCTCTAAAGGATATCACCACATGGGCCCAGGAACACTTCAGAAAACCACTGTCACTAAATACAGTTGTTCGCTACATCTGTAAGTGCAATTAAAGCTCTACAATGCAAAGCGAAAAAGCCATTTATCAACAACATCCAGAAATGGATGTTGTTGATAAATGGCTTTTTGGGCCCGAGATCATCTAAGATGGACTGATGCAAAGTGGAAAAGTGTTCTGTGGTCTGATGAGTCCACATTTCAAATTGTTTTTGGAAATATTCGACATTGTGTCATCCCGACCAAAGGGGAAGCGAACCATCCGGACTGCTATAATTATTATTAAAAAAATAAAAAATAAAAAGTTTATAAGATTGAACATCAAATATCTTGTTTTTGTAGTGCATTCAAATGAATATGGGTTGAAAAGGATTTGCAAATCATTGTATTCCGTTTATATTTACATCTAACGAAATTTCCCAACTCATATGGAAACAGGGTTTGTAATTAGTTACTATGGTAATCTACGTCACAGCAGGGATTTCTTTTAGTAAGTAAGTGGTAGTAAGTCGGTAAATGTTATTTATAAAGCGCTTGTCACAGATACAATCACAAAGCGCTGTACAAAACATAGGTAAAGTAAAACAATTACATTTTAAACAACAGGGGCAACATCATAAAAAGGATACAAAATGATAGTTAAAATTTGCATTAACTAAAAGCTTTACTAAAAAGAGAAGTTTTCAAATGAAAGTTTCAACACGGTCAAGATCACAGAGGGACTGGTGCAAATTGTTCCAGAGTCTGGGGAACAATTTAGCCTGTAATGCCAGATCTAAACAAGTTTTTGGGATCTTTAGAAGACCCTATGTTGTCAATATTCAGTGTTTTATCGTTCATATATAATATTGTAAATGCTACATTCTGTACATTCCAAACGAGTTTCTAATCTAAAGTCTTAACAAGCTGCTTTGCTTCTTCTGCCTCTGTTGTCCCACCCACACAACCATCCGATTGGTTACATATATAGCGGTAACAGCCAATCAGCGTATTCAGAGCGCATGTAGTCAATGCTTCAGCTTCGAGCAGATCGGTGTTTAGCAGGTGAGTGTCAGGCAGCATATTCTCCCCAAATGATAATAAATAATGATAACTACTAACATCACTATGAGCCTGTTGACCTTCTAGAAACTTAAACCGCAGCTCAGCTCGCTCGCAGTCCTGGCTTGAGGTGAAGGCTAATTAGCTTTTGGCGTAACGTTAGCTCATTTCGCGGTGTGTGTGTGTGTTTTCCAGACAGAAAAGCTTTGAATGGCAGGGTCCCTGCTATCACATGTTGATAAAAATATAAAATTTACATAATAAAAATTAATTATAGGCTTCCCAAATATTCAATCAATCAATCAATCAATGTTTACTTATATAGCCCTAAATCACTAGTGTCTCAAAGGGCTGCACAAACCACTAGACATCCTCGGTAGGCCCACATAAGGGCAAGGAAAACTCACACCCAGTGGGACGTCGGTGACAATGATGACTATGAGAACCTTGGAGAGGAGGAAAGCAATGGATGTCGAACGGGTCTAACATGATACTGTGAAAGTTCAATCCATAATGGATCCAACACAGTCGCGAGAGTCCAGTCCAAAGCGGATCCAACACAGCAGCGAGAGTCCCGTTCACAGCGGAGCCAGCAGGAAACCATCCCAAGCGGAGGCGGATCAGCAGCGCAGAGATGTCCCCAGCCGATACACAGGCGAGCAGTACATGGCCACCGGATCGGACCGGACTCCCTCCACAAAGGAGAGTGGGACATAGAAGAAAAAGAAAAGAAACGGCAGATCAACTGGTCTAAAAAGGAGTCTATTTAAAGGCTAGAGTATACAAATGAGTTTTAAGGTGAGACTTAAATGCTTCTACTGAGGTGGCATCTCGAACTGTTACCGGGAGGGCATTCCAGAGTACTGGAGCCCGAAATGAAAAAGCTCTACAGCCCGCAGACTTTTTTTAATTGTTTGGTTGTCAAATGTTAGAGTTGTATTATTAAATAGAGTTCGGTGTCTAGCAGGACCGATAATCAGCATTTCCGTTTTTTTGGCGTTGAGTTGCAAAAAGTTAGCGGACATCCATTGTTTAATTTCATTAAGACACGCCTCCAGCTGACTACAATCCGGCGTGTTGGTCAGCTTTAGGGGCATGTAGAGTTGGGTGTCATCAGCATAACAGTGAAAGCTAACACCGTATTTGCGTATGATGTCACCTAGCGGCAGCATGTAGATGCTGAAGAGTGCAGGGCCAAGGACCGAACCCTGGGGAACTCCACACGTTACCTTAACGTAGTCCGAGGTCACATTGTTATGGGAGACACACTGCATCCTATCAGTAAGATAAGAGTTAAACCAAGACAGGGCTAAGTCTGACATACCAATTCGTGTTTTGATACGTTCTAATAAAATATTATGATCGACGGTATCGAAAGCAGCGCTAAGATCGAGGAGCAGCAACATAGATGACGCATCAGAATCCATCGTTAGCAATAGATCATTAGTCATTTTTGCGAGGGCTGTCTCCGTGGAGTGATTTGCCCTGAAACCGGATTGAAAGGTTTCACATAGATTGTTAGACGCTAAGTGTTCATTTAACTGCTCCGCAACAATTTTTTCGAGGATTTTTGAAATAAAGGGAAGGTGAGACACCGGTCGGTAGTTTACCATGAGGTCAGGATCGACGTTAGGTCTTTTAAGAAGAGGATGAATAACCGCTTTTTTGAATGCTAGGGGAACACTGCCCGAGGAGAGTGATAAGTTTATAATATTTAGCACTGATGGACCTAATAATACAAAGAGCTCCTTGATAAGTTTCCCAGGAAGAGGGTCAAGTAAACATGTTGTTTGTTTTATTCCATTTACACATGTTGTGATGAGTTGACTCGAAACTGTTTAATGTTGCACTTTTTATATGTAAAAGAAACATTTTGTCATTTTATTTAATCCCAGCAACAATTTGAGGCAGTTTTAATGTTGATTGACGTGGGCAGAATTATTATATTGTTCCCAATGTTAAAAAGATGAAGCCATTGTTTACAAAATCGGTAAATAAATAACCCAAAAATGTCTATTTTGTTGTTTTCTTACTGTACCGAAAATGAACCGAACCGTGACCTCTAAACCGAGGTACGCACCGGACCGAAATTTTTGTGTAGCGTTACAGGCCTGCATGCCACTGTCGCAAGCTGGAGCTCTTGAATGTAAACAAAAGTGGTCATGTACGAAACTCGTACAATTTGTGAAGAGAGCAACGTTACATCATATCCCCTTTCGGCTTTTCTCATCCCTCTTCTTTCGTTTCGTATAAAAAACCAACAGAGCCGTGAAGCTCCGTGGTCTTCATCAGCCAATCGGAGCTGTCACGGGAAGATACCCTTAGTCGTTAAAGCTGTAACGCTGCTTTAAAGTCAGACTTAGTAGCTTCGGGCCATAAAAAAAAAAAAAAAAAAAAGTAAAACTAATTACAACTATTTATAACCATCCAAAATGCAGACACACTGGGATAAAGCTCTCTGTGTGGAGGACACAGGGCGGCTTTGTGCGTGGCCCCGAGGTTTGTCTCTTGTTACTTACAGCGCGGGGCTGTGCTCCTGTGCTCGGCGGCTTAGACCGAGGACAAAGATGCATTAAGGGACTCGCGTGGTTTTTTTTCTCTTGTGCTCGGGGGAGAAGCCGAGAGAAAAATGCAACTTTTGTGCAGCGACATAGTAGTTCTTTTGACCAAATGATCCATTTTTGCTCAAAGTGCCGCGTCGATGGGGCCGGGGTGACCTTAAAAAGGAAAAAAAAAAAAAGTATTCGAAAGGCATCACAGTGAACATCTTTAAGATATCAAAATGAATTAAATATGTATTGTAGAAGGGGAAAACCATCGTTTATCCATCATTATTATATAATAGCACAACACTAAATTGGCCCTAGTGTGTGAATGTTGTCTGTCTGTCTGTGTTGGCCCTGCGATGAGCTGGCGACTTGTCCAGGGTGTACCCCGCCTTCCGCCCGATTGTAGCTGAGATAGGCGCCAGCGCCCCCCGCGACCCCAAAAGGGAATAAGCGGTAGAAAATGGATGGATGGATGGATATTATATAATAATTAGTTTAATTGGCTTAGTCTATATTCATACATTATAGAACATTTTTACTCCAGTATTCATGTTCTTTAACTTATTTTATATCATCTACCGTATTTTTCGGACTATAAAAGTGCACTTAAAATCCTTTCATTTTCTCAAAACTCGCCTAATGTAGGACATAACTGGTTGTGCTTACCGACCTCGAAGCAATTTTATTTGGTACATGGTGTAATGATAAATGTGACCAGTAGATGGCAGTCATACATAAGAGATACGTGTAGGCTGCAATATGACTCAAGTAAAAAACACCAAAATGTTATATGTTCCATTGAAAGTATAGAACATCACGTTATCTTTATCCCAAAGTGCTGGTGCTGTGAATTGGATCTTTCCAGAATGGACCATTTTGCATTTTTGATAGGGTTTTACAGTTTTTATTTTCCGTATTTTTCGGACTATAAGGTGCGCTTAAAATCCTTTCATTTTCTCAAAACTCGCCTTATAACCCAGTGCGCCTAATGTAGGACATAACTGGGTGTGCTTACCGACCTCGAAGCAATTTTATTTGGTACATGGTGTAATGATAAATGTGACCAGTAGATGGCAGTCATACATAAGAGATACGTGTAGGCTGCAATATGACTCAAGTAAAAAACACCAAAATGTTATATTTTCCATTGAAAGTATAGAACATCACGTTATCTTAATCCCAAAATGCTGGTGCTGTGGTTTGGATCTTTCCAGAATGTACCATTTTGCATTTTTGATAGGGCTTTACAGTATTCATTTTCCGGACTATAAGGTGCACTTAAAATTCTTCCATTTTCTCAAAACTCGTCTAATGTAGGACATAACTGGGTGTGCTTACTGACCTCGAAGCAATTTTATTTGGTACATGGTGTAATGATAAATGTGACCAGTAGATGGCAGTCATACATAAGAGATACGTGTAGACTGCAATTTGACTCAAGTAAAAAAACACCAAAATGTTATATGTTCCATTGAAAGTATAGAACATCACGTTATCTTTATCCCAAAATGCTGGTGCTGTGAATTGGACCTTTCTAGAATGAACCATTTTGCATTTTTGATAGGGTTTTACAGTTTTTCTTTACCGTATTTTGCGGACTATAAGGTGCACTTAAAATCCTTTCATTTTCTCAAAACTCGCCTTACAACCCGGTGCGCTTAATGTAGGACATAACTGGGTGTGCTTACCGACCTCGAAGCAATTTTATTTGGTACATGGTGTAATGATAAATGTGACCAGTAGATGGCAGTCATACATAAGAGATATGTGTAGACTGCAATATGACTCAAGTAAAAAACACCAAAATGTTATATGTTCCATTGAAAGTATAGAACATCACGTTATCTTTATCCCAAAGTGCTGGTGCTATGGTTTGGATCTTTCCAGAATGGACTATTTTGCATTTTTGGTAGGGTTTTACAATTTTTATTTTCCATATTTTTCGGACTATAAGGTGCACTTAAAATCCTTTCATTTTCTCAAAACTCGCCTTACCACCCGGTGCGCCTAATGTAGGACATAACTGGGTGTGCTTACTGACCTCAAAGCAATTTTATTTGGTACATGGTGTAATGATAAATGTGACCAGTAGATGGCAGTCATACATAAGAGATAGGTGTAGACTGCAATATGACTCAAGTAAAAAAACACCAAAATGTTATATGTTCCATTGAAAGTATAGAACATCACGTTATCTTTATCCCAAAATGCTGGTGCTGTGGTTTGGACCTTTCCAGAATGGACCATTTTGCATTTTTGATAGGGTTTTACAGTTTTTATTTTCCGTATTTTTTGGACTATAAGGTGCACTTAAAATCCTTTCATTTTCTCAAAACTCGCCTTATAACCCGGTACATGGTGTAATGATAAATGTGACCAGTAGATGGCAGTCATACATAAGAGATAGGTGTAGACTGCAATATGACTCAAGTAAACAACACCAAAATGTTTTATGTTCTATTGAAAGTATAGAACATCACGTTATCTTTACCCGAAAATGCTGGTGCTGTGGTTTGGATCTTTCCAGAATGTACCATTTTGCATTTTTGATAGGGCTTTACAGTCTTCATTTTCCGGACTATAAGGTGCACTTAAAATCCTTTCATTTTCTCAAAACTCGCCTTATCACCCGGTGCGCCTAATGTAGGACATAACTGGGTGTGCTTACTGACCTCGAAGCAATTTTATTTGGTACATGGTGTAATGATAAATGTGACCAGTAGATGGCAGTCATACATAAGAGATACGTGTAGACTGCAATTTGACTCAAGTAAAAAAACACCAAAATGTTGTATGTTCCATTGAAAGTATAGAACATCACGTTATCTTTATCCCAAAATGCTGGTGCTGTGAATTGGACCTTTCTAGAATGGACCATTTTGCATTTTTGATAGGGTTTTACAGTTTTTATTTTCCGTATTTTTCGGACTATAAGGTGCACTTAAAATCCTTTTATTTTCTCAAAACTCGCCTTATAACCCAGTGCGCCTAATGTAGGACATAACTGGGTGTGCTTACCGACCTCGAAGCAATTTTATTTGGTACATGGTGTAATGATAAATGTGACCAGTAGATGGCAGTCATACATAAGAGATACGTGTAGACTGCAATATGACTCATGTACAAAACACCAAAATGTTATATGTTCCATTGAAAGTATAGAACATCACGTTATCTTTATCCCAAAATACTGGTGCTGTGGTTTGGATCTTTCCAGAATGTACCATTTCGTATTTTTTGATTACAGTCTTCATTTACCGTATTTTTTGGACTACATGGCGCACTTAAAATCCTTTCATTTTCCCAAAACTCGACAGTGCGCCTTATAACCCGGTGTGCCTAAAGTACAGAATAATTTTGGTTGTGCATACCGAACTCAAAGCTATTTTATTTGGAACATGTAAAAATATCGAGTGTGACCAGTAGATGGCAGTCACACATAAGAGATATGTGTAGACTGCCGGAAGATGCCAGTTAACAACACCAAAACTTTAAATGTTCCATTGAAAATATAGAATATTACACAAGGATTGTCGGCGCATTAAACATACGAGTATTATTATTGTGTTTGTATTAGGACCGAAAAATGGCATCTATTAGCAGACATTACTTGGCGTTTTGTTTCACAATATTATGCAAAAGCAACTTTTCTTACCTTCTGATCTGTATTTGGGATCTGCATAAGTCCCGAAAAGGAGAGCGGGTCCGCCATTGTAGTCCTAGAGAACATCGTAGTCGATAAGCTTCTTATTTTCTCCCTTTTAGGGTTGCGGGGGGGTCGCTGGAGCCTATCTCAGCTGCATTAGGGCGGAAGGCGTCGTACACCCTGGACAAGTCCCTACGTCAGCGCAGGGTTGTTGCTCTTTATTTTTATTCTTATTGTAATATTTTTCTATTTTGTTTCCATTTATACCCCCATTATTTATTTTTTACTTTTTAAATTTGATCTCAATTCCGTACACGGCTGCTGGAATTTTAATTTTCCATAGGGAAATCTCCTGAAGGAATCAATAAAGTACTATCTATCTATCTATCTATCTATCTATCTAACGCGGACAAACTTTATAGCTCCGTGGTGATCACTTCCTGTGTCCCTATGTTTACATCCTCAAGTGGTTTGCTGTTTCCTTGCTTCCTTGCTCCTTTTCTAAATCACAAATGATGCATCTCACCTGGACAGAAGAAGTCTGAGTAGGTACACTTTGACAGCCATTTAGAACCCAAAAATGGCCAGATTGACATGGAGAAGTCGCTTGGTTCCCACTCCCCCTCGCACCCCCCCACCCTGTTTATTTGTGAGGATTATGAGACATTTGTCATCTGAAAGGGAATATTTGAACATCCTTGTAGTCGGCATATTAATGACAGCAGACATTGTACAGTAAGTGATGTTTTTTTAAAGTGTGTAGGCTCTCATGAAGTCTGCAGTGAGTAATAATCATCGACATCTTTACTATATCTGCTTACCTTAAAGACAAACATCTCTCTCCTTAGTATGGCCAGGGTGTTGAAGCTTCCGTCGCAGATGTTGGGTTTGGCATTTGGGTGGGATGGTCTTTCCCCGGGCGGAAGCTTTGGAGGTCTGGTCTGTCGGTCTGGTTTGCGTGGGTCCGATGGCGGGTGGGAGCGAGCAGGGGGCACCGTTGGCAAAGGCTTGGTGGGCTGTTGGATCTTATCAGGAGGTCCTAGGATGAAAGTATGGGTAAGATAAGTCATATCAGAAAAAAATATTACATTTTCTATCGCGACATACATATGAACATACATACATATACATATACACACACACGTACATATATATACATGCATAATATATATATATATATATATATATATATATATATATATATATATATATATATATATATACATACATAATATATATATACACACACTTACATTTTCCATACATACATACACACGCACAAACATATATACATACATGTATATATATGTATATATATATATATATATACATACATATATGTATATATACATATATGTATACATATTTGTATATATATATACATATATTGTGTATATATATATATATATACATATATATATAAATACACACACATGTATTTACACATAAACACACATATATATACACACATATATATACAAATATATATATATACATATATATTTGTATATATATGTATACATATATGTATATATATATATACATACATGTATATATACACATATATATTTGTATATATATATATATATATATATATATATATATATATATATATATATACACACACATTATATATATATATAAATACACACACGCATTTACAAAAACACATATGTATATATACACGTCTATATACAAATGTATATGCATATATATATATATATATATATATATATATATATATATATATATATATGTGCGTATGTATATACATATATATGCGTGTATGCATATATTTATACATATATACGTGTATATACATATAAAAAAATTTATATATGTATATATACATATACATGTATGTACGTAAATATACACTTAGATGTGTGTATAAATATATATATATATATGTATGTATGTACGTAAATATACACATATATGCGTGTATAAATATATATATATATATATATATATATGTATGTATGTACGTAAATATACACATATATGTGTGTATAAATATATATATATATATATATATATATATATACACACACACACAGATGTATAAATACATATATACACTTGTATATGTATATATATATGTATATGGACACATATGTCTATATACGTATATATACATATATACTCTACATATATGCATGTATATATGTCTATACGTATACATACACATATATATATGTATATACGTAGATATACATATATATGTATATACGTATACATACATATATACACATATAAAGATATATACGCATATTTACATACATACGTGTATATACATATATACACATATATATGCGTATGTACATATATACACAAATATACATCTATGCATATATACATAAATATATTCGTATATACACAAATATAAAAATAAACAAATATATTCATATATATACATAAATATATGCATATATACATATACATACATATATATATATATATATATATATACATACATATATATATATATATATATATATATATATATATATATATATATATATATATTGCATAAACATGAAAACAGACATGTTAAATGGATTTGCGATCCTTATTTTGCTCACTTAACGCAATCTTCTCCGCACAATCCTAGCAGGTCAGCTTTGTGTGTGCTGTCAAGTTTGCACAGTCTTAATACACTCTCACCTTTAGCAAATCAGGCCCATATTTTCTCATCAAATGCTTCCTCCGGACAACATACCACAACATAAAATTGCCTGGTGAGACTTCAGCCCTTGAAGGGTGGATGAAAGAAATACTTTGCCACCCCCCCCCCAGTTTAGGTCAAGAATACGCTACAACACAATTTGGGGGAAAAACCCAAGTAAAGGTAGCTATATAAATATATATATATAACAACAAGAGTCTTCCAAAACTGGAGTCGGAGCCTTGGCATCATTTAACATTCATGACTAACATGAGCGCTGAGGAAGATAAATCAGGGGAGTAGAGCGGGCGAGGTAGAAAGAGGGAACATGAGTGGGTTGCACGTATAAATAATTGAGCACATGACGCCACGCGGATAACATGGCGGGCGACGGGGGAAATGAGGATGCCACTCGCCATGTGTTGATTGGGTCCAACACTTGTAAGATGAGATGAATAGAATATATGGACGATGCAAATGTGACAAGTCACCCCCCCCCCACCCCCCAATCATAAAACATGAGTAATTGCCTATACACACTCAAAGGGAATGTAAAACGCTTTAATGACTCCTATTATTATTCGGGAGAGTGCATGCAAAGCTGCTTAAAGGAAGTGAAAGAGGAATTGTCAGAGGGACGCCAACAAAGGCGGATGATGCATCGAACTAATTGAATGACAGGGCTGATCAGCGGATTAGAGAGGGGGGGCAGACATCCCGTCAGTCCACCCAACTGATCGGCCGGTCCTTACACGAGGGGGGGGATTCCTTGCGGTGACAGAATTAAACCCAGTGAAATACATCCCAGATTACTGACGGCAAATCTCTCCGCGGTTACGTAAATACAAGGGAGGGATCGCGGTCAGCTGGACAACAAAAAAGCAGGAGATGGCAACAAATGAACAGCTCAAATCTGGGGGTTCGGGCGGGGGGAAAATAAAAACCCTTTTGCGAGTATCCACCCAAGTCCGTAGGTCATACTTGAGACCTCCGAATTTGGGAGTTGAGGTTGGGGGGGGCGGGGTTCTGTGTATTTGTTTTGTTGTGTTTATGTTTTGTTACGGTGCGGATGTTCTCCCAAAATGTGTTTGTCATTCTGGTTTGGCGTGGGTTCACATCCATGTTCTCCCGCTTATTCCCTTTTGGGCTCGCGGGGGGCGCTGGTGCCTATCTCAGCTACAATGGGGCGGAAGGCGGGCTACACCCTGGACAAGTCGCCGCCTCATCGCAGGGCCAACCCAGATAGACAGACAACATTCACATTCACATTCACACACTAGGGCCAATTTTTTTTAGTGTTGCCAATCAACCTATCCCCAGGTGCATGTCTTTGGAAGTGGGAAGAAGTCTTAGTACTCGTAGGGAACCCACGCAGTCACGGGGAGGACATGCAAACTCCACACAGAAAGATCCCGAGCCCGGGATTGAACCCAGGACTACTCAGGACTTCCGTATTGTGAGTCAGACGCACAAAACCCTGTTTCACCGTGCTCCCCAGTGTGGCGCATATTTGTAACAGTGTTAAAAGTTTTTTATACGGCCACTCTCAGTGTGACCTGTATGGCTGTTGTCAGGTTCAAACACTGATGACATCTATTAAACAAGACAAGAAGCAAAGAATCAAACATTGACATAATTCAATTTGGACGCGCCTGTACACCTACTCTTGTAAAGTATCTCAGCACGCTCTGGCGAAAGATTGTACTGCTCCTTCTTTATTTGACTTTCTCCAACCACATGACCACAGCTGATTCCAGAGGGAAGTGGGTCGTAAACAACGTTGCCTTGGTTACAGAACAGTTCAAAAGAAAAGGTTCGGCGGCGGCGTTTGGTGGTAGCGGGGGTTTTGTTGTAGAATCCCGCAAGAGTTAGTGCTGCAGGGGGTTCTGGGTTTTTGTTCTGTTGTGTTTATGCTGTGTTACGGTGCGAATGTTCTGCGGAAATGTGTTTGTCATTTTTGTTTGGTGTGGATTCACAGTGTGGCGCATATTTGTAACAGTGTTAAAGTTGTTTATACGACCACTCTCAGTGTGACCTGTATGGCTGTTGTCAGGTTCAAACACTGATGACATCTATTAAACAAGACAAGAAGCAAAGAATCAAACAGAGACAGAATTCAATTTGGACTCGATATTGAAGAGAGTCGCCTGTACACCTACTCTTGTACAGTATCTCAGCAACCTCTGGCGAAAGATTGTACTACTCCTTCTTTATTTGGTATTTCTCCAACCACATGACCACAGCTGCTTCCAGAGGGAAGTGGGTCGTAAACAACGTTGCCTTTGGTTACAGAACAGTTCCAAAGAAAAGTTCGCAAACACTTCACAGAAAAGGTCGTAAACGAGTTCAAAAAGACGTTCGTAAAACAGTTCAAAAGGGGGTCGCCTGGAAGGGACTCCGGTCCTGCCTCCTCGGGTTAGAACAATATCTTTCTGTTGATAACATTACATGAAAGAAAACAAAACACCTTGTTTTATATATATATATATATATATTAGGGCTGGATCGGTTCGCAGCCGAGTGTGAAGCGGCCGGAATGAGAATCAGCACCTCCAAGTCCGAGTCCATGGTTCTCGCCCGGAAAAGGGTGGAGTGCCATCTCCGGGTTGGGGAGGAGACCCTGCCCCAAGTGGAGGAGTTTAAGTACCTAGGAGTCTTGTTCACGAGTGAGGGAAGAGTGGATCGTGAGATCGACAGGCGGATCGGTGCGGCGTCTTCAGTAATGCGGACGTTGTACCGATCCGTTGTGGTGAAGAAGGAGCTGAGCCGGAAGGCAAAGCTCTCAATTTACCGGTCGATCTACGTTCCCATCCTCACCTAGGATAAGATCACGGGTACAAGCGGCCGAAATTAGTTTCCTCCGCCGTGTGGCGGGGCTCTCCCTTAGAGATAGGGTGAGAAGCTCTGCCATCCGGGAGGAACTCAAAGTAAAGCCGCTGCTCCTTCACATCGAGAGGAGCCAGATGAGGTGGTTCGGGCATCTGGTCAGGATGCCACCCGAACGCCTCCCTAGGGAGGTGTTTAGGGGCACGTCCAATCGGTAGGAGGCCACGAGGAAGACCCAGGACACGTTGGGAAGACTATGTCTCCCGGCTGGCCTGGAAACGCCTCGGGATCCCCCGGGAAGAGCTGGACGAAGTGGCTGGGGAGAGGGAAGTCTGGGCTTCCCTGCTTAGGCTGCTGCCCCCGCGACCCGACCTCGGATAAGCGGAAGATGATGGATGGATGGATGGATATATATTAGGGCTGCGAATCTTTGGGTGTCCCACGATTCGATTCAATATTGATTCTTGGGGTCGCGATTCGATAATATATCGATTTTTTCGATTCAACGCGATTCTCGATTCAAAAACGATATCTTTCCGATTCAAAACGATTCTGTATTCATTGGATTTCAGCAAGATCTACCCCAGTCTGCTGACAGGCTAGCAGAGTAGTAGATTTTTTTTAAAAAGCTTTTATAATTGTAAAGGACAGTGTTTTATCAACTGACTGCAATAATGTAAATTTGTTTTAACTATTGAACAAAACAAAAATATGACTTAATTTATCTTTGTGAAAACATTGGACACAGTGTGTTGTCAAGCTTATGAGATGCGATGCAAGTGTAAGCCACTGTGACACTATTGTTCTTGAGTGGGACATAGAAGAAAAAGAAAAGAAACGGCAGATCAACTGGTCTAAAAAGGGAGTCTATTTAAAGGCTTGAGTATACAAATGAGTTTTAAGGTGAGACTTAAATGCTTCTACTGAGGTGGCATCTCGAACTGTTACCGGGAGGGCATTCCAGAGTACTGGAGCCCGAAATGAAAAAGCTCTATAGCCCGCAGACTTTTTTTGGGCTTTGGGAATCACTAACAAGCCGGAGTCCTTTGAACGCAGATTTCTTGCCGGGACATACGGTACAATACAATCGGCAAGATAGGATGGAGCTAGACTGTGTAGTATTTTATACGTAAGTAGTAAAACCTTAAAGTCACATCTTAAGTGCACAGGAAGCCAGTGCAGGCGTAATGTGATCAAACTTTCTTGTTCTTGTCAAAAGTCTAGCAGCCGCATTTTGTACCAACTGTAATCTTTTAATGCTAGACATGGGGAGACCCAAAAATAATACGTTACAGTAGTCGAGGCGAGACGTAACAAACGCATGGATAATGATCTCGGCGTCTTTAGTGGACAAAATGGAGCGAATTTTAGCGATATTACGGAGATGAAAGAAGGCCGTTTTAGTAACGCTTTTAATGTGTGCCTCAAAGGAGAGAGTTGGGTCAAAGATAATACCCAGATTTTTTACCGTGTCGCCTTGTTTAATTGTTTGGTTGTCAAATGTTAGAGTTGTATTATTAAATAGAGTTCGGTGTCTAGCAGGACCGATAATCAGGAAGGGGTCCGGTCCGATCCGGTGGCCATGTACTGCTTGCCTGTGTATCGGCTGGGGACATCTCTGCGCTGCTGATCCGCCTCCGCTTGGGATGGTTTCCTGCTGGCTCCGCTGTGAACGGGACTCTCGCTGCTGTGTTGGATCCGCTTTGGACTGGACTCTCGCGACTGTGTTGGATCCATTATAGATTGAACTTTCACAGTATCATGTTAGACCCGCTCGACATCCATTGCTTTCCTCCTCTCCAAGGTTCTCATAGTCATCATTGTCACCGACGTCCCACTGGGTGTGAGTTTTCCTTGCCCTTATGTGGGCCTACCGAGGATGTGGTAGTGGTTTGTGTTGTGGTTTGTGCAGCCCTTTGAGACACTAGTGATTTAGGGCTATATAAGTAAACATTCATTGATTGATATTATTATAAATGCCTAATGATAATGTCAATGAGGGATTTTTAATCACTGCTATGCTGAAATTATAACTAATATTGATACTGTTGTTGATAATATTCATTTTTGTTTCACTACTTTTGGTTTGTTCTGTGTCGTGTTTGTGTCTCCTCTCAATTGCTCTGTTTATTGCAGTTCTGGGAGTTGCTGGGTCAGGTTTGGTTTTGGAATTGGATTGCATTGTTATAGTATTGCTTAGTAGTGGTTTGTTGGACTGATTTAAAAAAATCCAAAAAATTAATATATATAAAATTGTTTTAAAAAAAATGAGAATCTATTCTGAATCGCACAATGTATTAGAATCGATTTTTTCCCACACCCCTAATATGTATATATATATATATATATATATATATATATATATATATATATATATATATATATATATATATATATATATATATATATATATATACATATATATATACACAAATACAAAGCAATATATACAGTGGGATTTCTAACAATTAGAAAGGTCTGTGTCATGTTTGTCCTCCTACAGCCGGGGTTGGCAACTTGCCGACCTAAAAGCTCCCTGAAACTTTTAAAAAAAATGTATGAAAATCGAAAAAGATGACGGTAAACATTATTTTTGACGGAAAACATACATGAAACAAACCTTCCTATTTGTTAGAAATCCCACTGTTTATAATAAACATGCTTCTCTGATTAGCGAATTTGGTTAGCGCTGTTTTGTCCTACTAATTTCGGCGGCCCTAGAAGTCACCGTAGTTGGTTTACATATACAATTTTCTCCGACGATGCCACATAAATACGTGTTAATCGTCACTTCTTCTTTGTGTCCACCAAATGTTTAATACTGTACGCGAATGCACAAAAGTGAGCTTTGTGGTCTTCCCGTCATCATCATTTATGCTATTTGACTTGGTGGCCCGTGAGTTCAGGACCAAAAACTTACAGGAGACTCAGATTTTTGCAGCAGATTCGTAAACAAAAAAACTACGACGCTGAGTTATGACTATTTTTTTTTTGTTTTTTTTGCAGAAGGTATTTCAAAAAACAGCAGATAATGCCTGGGACTGAAAATATGAACGGAGCAAAATCAAATGTCAACCAGAGAGGACGCTGGTTCTCCGGAACAGAGAAAATAAAACTAATACCGAAGGCTTGTGGCTTTTAAAACAATGGAGGTAAATATCCCCTGCCAACTCGTGTTCCACTGACTGCCCATCCAAGTCCACAAAAGACTACCTTGCACTCTTTATGGCCCCGTTAAACACTGCACACCCCATCTGATTTTTGTTGCCCTCAAGTGAAATTTGCCTATCATTCACAATCATTATGAGACAAGAACACACGTGTCGTCTTTGGGAGGATTTTAAAGATTATTTAAAAAAAAACGCTTGAAAAATGTGGCAAACGAGAGTAACCGTTGTAGCCTTCAAAGTCCTCTAAAACAACTTGAAAACCCTCCATCAACACTGCAAGTATATATATAATGTAGTAACAGACACCTTCATAACAATATATACTATGTACAATTAACACTTGCAAGTATATATATATAATGTAGTAACAGACACCTTCATAACAATATATAATATGTACAATAAACACTTGCAAGTATATATATAATGTAGTAACAGACACCTTCATAACAATATATAATATGTACAATAAACACTTGCAAGTATATATATAATGTAGTAACAGACACCTTCATAACAATATATAATATGTACAATAAACACTTGCAAGTATATATATAATGTAGTAACAGACACCTTCATAACAATATATAATATGTACAATAAACACTTGCAAGTATATATATAATGTAGTAACAGACACCTTCATAACAATATATAATATGTACAATAAACACTTGCAAGTATATATATAATGTAGTAACAAACACTTTTATTACAATATGTAATATGTATAATATACACTCTGCAAGTATATATATGATGTAGTAACAGACACCTTCATAATATGTAATGTGTACAATATACATACTGCAAGTATATATATAATGTAGTAACAGACACCTTCATAACAATATGTAATATGTACAATATACACACTACAAGTGTATATATAATGTAGTAATAGACACCTTCATAACAATATGTAATATGTACAATATACACACTGCAAGTATATATATAATGTAGTAACAGACACCTTCATAATATGTAATGTGTACAATATAAATACTGCAAGTATATATATAATGTAGTAACAGACACCTTCATAACAATATGTAATATGTACAATATACACACTACAAGTGTATATATAATGTAGTAATAGACACCTTCATAACAATATGTAATATGTACAATATACACATTGCAAGTATATATATATATAATGTAGTAACAGACACCTTCATAACAATATGTAATATGTACAATATATACAGTGCAAGTATATATATAATGTAGTGACAGACACCTTCATAACAATATGTAATATGTACAAAATACACACTACAAGTGTATATATAATGTAGTAATAGACACCTTCATAACAATATGTAATATGTACAATATACACACTG
This sequence comes from Nerophis ophidion, assembly GCF_033978795.1. Lineage (NCBI taxonomy): Eukaryota > Metazoa > Chordata > Actinopteri > Syngnathiformes > Syngnathidae > Nerophis > Nerophis ophidion. The sequence continues at coordinate 47,404,702 of NC_084625.1, read as the reverse complement.
CAAGTGTATATATAATGTAGTAACAGACACCTTTATAACAATATGTAATATGTACAATATACACACTGCAAGTATATATATAATGTAGTAATAGACACCTTCCTAACAATATGTAATATGCACAATATACACACTGCAAGTGTATATATAATGTAGTAACAGACACCTTTATAACAATATGTAATATGTACAATATACACACTGCAAGTATATATATAATGTAGTAACAGACACCTTCATAACAATATGTAATATGTACAATATACACACTGCAAGTATATATAATGTAGTAACAGACACCTTCATAACAATATGTAATATGTACAATATACACACAGCAAGTATATATATAATGTAGTAATAGACACCTTCATAACAATATGTAATATGTACAATATACACACTACAAGTGTATATATAATGTAGTAATAGACACCTTCATAACAATATGTAATATGTACAATATACACACTACAAGTGTATATATAATGTAGTAATAGACACCTTCATAACAATATGTAATATGTACAATATACACACTGCAAGTATATATATATATAATGTAGTAACAGACACCTTCATAACAATATGTAATATGTACAATATATACAGTGCAAGTATATATATAATGTAGTGACAGACACCTTCATAACAATTTGTAATGTGTACAATATACACACTGCAAGTATATATATAATGTAGTGACAGACACCTTCATAACAATATGTAATATGTACAAAATACACACTACAAGTGTATATATAATGTAGTAATAGACACCTTCATAACAATATGTAATATGTACAATATACACACTGCAAGTGTATATATAATGTAGTAACAGACACCTTTATAACAATATGTAATATGTACAATATACACACTGCAAGTATATATATAATGTAGTAATAGACACCTTCATAACAATATGTAATATGCACAATATACACACTGCAAGTGTATATATAATGTAGTAACACACACCTTTATAACAATATGTAATATGTACAATATACACACTGCAAGTATATATATAATGTAGTAACAGACACCTTCATAACAATATGTAATATGTACAATATACACACTGCAAGTATATATAATGTAGTAACAGACACCTTCATAACAATATGTAATATGTACAATATACACACAGCAAGTATATATATAATGTAGTAATAGACACCTTCATAACAATATGTAATATGTACAATATACACACTGCAAGTATATATATAATGTAGTAACAGACACCTTCATAACAATTTGTGATGTGTACAATATACACACTGCAAGTATATATGTATATAATGTTGTAACAGACACCATAACAATATGTAATATGTACAATATACACACTGCAAGTATATATATAATGTAGTGACAGACACCTTTATAAAATATGTAATATGTACAATATACACACTGCAAGTATATATATAATGTAGTAACAGACACCTTCATAAATGTTAGAATAATTGTTTCTAAATTATCACAAAAAAACTGTATAACATTGTGTTCCGGACAAGAAGACAAAAGGCTGAAACCTTCCAAGAAGAATGCTCGGACTGCAAAGCGGACAGATGGCAGGATCCGCCCAACTTCCACAGGAACTATTTTTGAAATATTTTTACGAACTCTTTCTTAGAACTATTTTATGGGACTCTTTTTGAACTGTTCGGGAACCGAGGGCGGCGCTGTTTGCGACCCACTTCCCTGAGGAAGCAGCTGCGGGAAGGAGGGAGAGGGGGGAAATCAAATAAAGAAGGATGGTACGATCTTGGGGCAGAGCGTGGTGCAGGACTGTACAGAGGGTACAGTGGCCATGTCTCTCCTCAGATGCGTTTACACTGGAGTCGGGCAAACATCCCATTTTACTTGAAGTGTAAACAGTCGGCGGGAAAAAAAACATCAGATCTCCCAAAAAATCCGATTAAAGCTACTTTGGCCTGCAGAGTAAAGACATCCACCACACACTACTCTTCCTGCTCAACCTTCTACACTACTTCGCATTGATCCCATCTCTGGAGGTCCCGCCACTGACCTTATTTAGATTCAACATGGAACTCTGCCATGTGGGGGGGACTGAGGGACTAGAGAAAGATTGCTCTGAGAGAAGCTGCTGTCACTTGTCCTGCCCTTCAACTCAAGAACAAGGGAGGGGGCTGGATGGAGAGAAGTCAAAACACAAGACGGATGAGGAGAGATTTGATCGCTTGCCCGGGTCTGTCACTCCCAAAAGGTACGTACCCTGGTCATGTAAACAGATGGCAGGTTCTTTTGTGTGTGTGCGTCTACAAAGAGTGTGTGTGTGTGTGTGTGTTCTGGCAATGCTGACTTAATGAGGACATCGCTCTGTTTACACACCTTTAGGGGACTTCTGACGATATGGGGACCAAAAAAACAGGTACCTTAAGGTAAACATTTTTAAATGATACTGTAGATCCATTCTGAAGATTTCCGACTGATTTTTAAGCTTTGGCCAATAAAACATGTTTGCTGGTTTGTTTGAGTGTGAACTTTTTTTTTTTTTTTTTAAATGGTCCTCAGTAGTCACGAACACATTTGTGTGAATTATGCAAAATTATAAAAATTTGGTCCACATGAACCATATTAACTCTTTTTCCCCAGGGTCCCCAGTAAGAATGATCAGCACATTACTTCATCAATCCAGAGATTTAAAGAAGTGTATGAGCTAACTGGGCAGTGGCCATTTTACCCCCCCAAATTTTATCACTCCACAACCTGTAGAAAAGGTGGTCCCCACAAGTTCTGAACTTGGTCCCCACAAGTTCTGAACTTGGTCCCCACAAGTTCTGAACTTGGTCCCCATTCCAAATGATAACCTGTGTGTGTGTGTGTGCGTCTACAAAGAGTGTGTGTGCTGGCAATGCTGACTTAATGGGGACATCGCTCTGTTTACACACCTTTAGGGGACCTCTGACGGTATGGGGACAAAAAACCAGATCCCCTAAAGGGAGACCTTTTTAAATGATAGTCAGATCCATTCTGAAGATGCCTAAGTGATTTTTAAGCTTTGGCCCATAAAACATGTTTACTGGTTAGTTTGAGTGTGAACTTTTTTTTTTTTTTTTTTTTTTTTTTTTTTTTAAATGGTCCTCAGTAGTCACGAACACATTTGTGTGAAATATGCAAAATGATTTAAATTTGGTCCCCATGAAACATATTAACTCTTTTTTCCCCAGGGTCCCCAGTAAGAATGATCAGCACATTACTTCATCAATCCAGAGATTTAAAGATGTGTATGAGCTAACTGGGCAGTGGCCATTTTACCTAATTTTTTTATGCCTCCACAACCTGTAGAAAGGGTGGTCCCCACAAGTCATGATCAAAAACTTGGTCCCCATTCCAAAGGATAACCTGTATGTGTGTGTGCGTCTACAAAGAGTGTGTGTGTGTTCTGGCAATGCTTACTAAATGGGGACATCGGTCTGTTTACACACCTTTAGGGGACTTCTGACGGTATGGGGACCAAAAAAACAGGTCCCTTAAGGTAGCATTTTTAAATGATAGATCCATTCAGAAGATGCCCAACTGATTTTTAATCTTTGGCTCATGAAACAAGTTTACTGGTTAGTTTGAGTGTGAACTTTTTTTTTTAAATGGTCCTCAGTAGTCACGAACACATTTGTGTGACTTATGCAAAATGATTTAAATTTGGGCCCCATGAACCATATTAACTCTTTTCCCCCCCAGGGTCCCCAGTAAGAATGATCAGCACATTACTTCATCAATCCAGAGATTTAAAGACGTGTATGAGCTAACTGGGCAGTGGCCATTTTACCAAATTTTTTTTGTGCCTCCACAACCTGCAGAAAGGGTGGTCCCCCCAAGTAATGATCAAAAACTTTGTCCCCATTCCAAATGATAACCTGTGTGTGTGTGTGTGTGTGTGTGTGTGTGTGTGTGTGTGTGTGTGTGTGCGTCTACAAAGTGTGTGTGTTCTGGCAATGCTGACTTAATGGGGACATCGCTCTGTCTACACACCTTTAGGGGACCTCTGACGGTATGGGGCCCAAAAACCAGGTCCCCTATAGGGAAACCTTTTTAAATGATAGTCAGATCCATTCTGAAGATGCCTAAGTGATTTTTAAGCTTTGGCCCATAAAACATGTTCACTGGTTAGTTTGAGTGTGAACCTTTTTTTTTTTTTAAATGGTCCTCAGTAGTCACGAACACATTTGTGTGAAATATGCAAAATGATTTAAATTTGGTCCCCATGAACCATATTAACTCTTTTTCCCCAGGGTCCCCAGTAAGAATGATCAGCACATTACTTCATCAATCCAGAGATTTAAAGACGTGTATGAGCTAACTGGGCAGTGGCCATTTTACCCAAACATTTTTTATAACTCCACAACCTGTAGAAAGGGTGGTCCTCACAAGTCACGAACAAAAACTTGGTCCCCATTCCAAATGATAACCAGTATGTGTGTGTGTGTGTGTGTGTGTGTGTGTGTGTGTGTGTGTGTGTGTGTGTGTGTGCAGCCATTCGTGTGACAACCCGCTGTCATTTCAGTGGAATGTAACTGGTCTACAGTCTCAACATCTATGAGGAACAACTCAAGTCTTGTCCCACCAACCTGTGTCTTAATTTGGATGACAAACTGGGCACGAGATGACAAAAACATCTAAATGGCTGATCTCAGAAAATCTACAAATATGACAAATCCAGGGTTGGACTCCGCCAAGGCTGCCCTTTGTCACCGATTCTGTTCAGAACTTTTATGGACAACATTTCTAGGCGCAATCAGGGCGTTGAGGGGATCTGGTTTGGTGACTGCAGGATTAGGTCTCTGCTTTTTGCAGATGATGTGGTCCTGATGGCTTCACCTGGCTAAGATCTTCAGCTCTCACTGGATCGGTTTGCAGCCGAGTGTGAAGCGACTGGGATTGGAATCAGCACCTCCAACTCTGAGTCCATGGTTCTCGCCCGGAAACGGGTGGAGTGCCATCTCCCGGGTTGGGGAGGAGACTCTCCCCCAAGTGGAGTACTCAAGTACCTCGGAGTCTTGTTCACGAGTAAGGGAAGAGTGGATCGTGAGATCGACAGGCGGATTGGTGCGACGTCTTCAGTAATGCGGACGCTGTATCGATCCGTTGTGGTGAAGAATGAGCTGAGCCGGAAGGCAAGGCTCTCAATTTAGCGGTGGATCTACGTTCCCATCCTCACCTATGGTCATGAGCTTTGGGTTACGACCGATAGGACAAGATCACGGGTACGAGCGGCCGAAATGGGTTTTCTTCGCCCGGTTGCCCGGCTTTCCCTTAGAGATAGGCTGAGAAGCTCAGTCATTCGGGAGGAGCTCACAGTAAAGCCGCTGCTCCTCCACAGTGAGAGGAGCCAGATGAGGTGGTTCGAGCATATGGTCAGGATGACACCCGAACGCCTCTCTAGAGGTGTTTCGAGCACGTCCGACAGGTAGGAGGCCACGGAGAAGACTATCTCTCCCGGCTGGCATGGGAACGCCTCGGGATCCCCCGGGTAGAGCTGGACGAAGTGGCTGGGCAGAGGGAAGTCTTGGCTTCCCTACTTAGGCTGCTGCCCCGCGACCCGACCTCAGATAAGAGGAAGAAGATGGATGGACGACAAATCCACAACTATAAGTGGCAGAAGCCTTCCGTAGATTAGTAAAAATTGGATCTGCAGACTGAACAGATGTTTAGTTTAGAGCTGAAACGATTCCTCTAGTAGCTCGAGTAATTCGATTACAAAATGTATTAGAGGAATCTTCGCTGCCTCGAGACGTCGTTAAGTTTAGTTTTTTTACGGCATTTTGCCTCGTTTGGTAGTCAAAGCTCACGTTTCGCACGGACTGTTTAGGTATTGCACAGCGTGTTTACGTCTCAGGTCATACGCCTAGTGCAATGCACAACCCCACTCTTTTAAATACGCTCGAGTTTGGAAAACTTTTTTTGCTAACATAATGTCACGGTCCGACCGCAGCTCCGAGAGCGCGCGAACAGCTGCCAACAATCAGCACACCTGGTAGCTGAATAAAAACCAGTGGACCCAAGGATCCTTGCCGGAACTTAGTCTCCTGTAGTGTACCGTAAGCCGACTACTCTACATTACACTTTGCCTCAGTCCATCTTAGATGAGCTCGGGCCCAGCGAAGCCGGCGGCGTTCCTGGGTGTTGTTGATAAATGGCTTTCGCTTTGCATAGTAGAGTTTAACTTGCACTTACAGATGTAGCGACAAACTGTAGTTACTGACAGTGGTTTTCTGAAGTGTTCCGGAGCCCGTGTGGGGATATCCTTTACATACTGATGGCGCTTTTTGATGCAGTACCGCCTGAGGGAATCGAAGTTTCGTAATATCATCGCCGGTGTGCATTGATTTCTCCAAATTCTCTGAAACTTTTAATGATATTACGGACCGTAGATGGTGAAATCCCTAAAATTCCTTGCATTAGCTGGTTGATAAATGTTCTTAAACTGTTCGATAATTCGCTCGGGCATTTCAATCAATCAATCAATCAATGTTTATTTATATAGCCCCAAATCACAAACGTCTCAAAGGACTGCACAAATCATTACGACTACAACATCCTCGGAAGAACCCACAAAAGGGCAAGGAAAACTCACACCCAGTGGGCAGGGAGAATTCACATCCAGTGGGACGCCAGTGACAATGCTGACTATGAGAAACCTTGGAGAGGACCTCAGATGTGGGCAACCCCCCCTCTCTAGGGGACCGAAAGCAATGGATGTCGAGTGGGTCTAAAATGATACTGTGAAAGTTCAATCCATAGTGGCTCCAACACAGCCGCGAGAGTTCAGTTCAAGCGGATCCAAGACAGCAGCCAAAGTGGTGACCCTCGCCCCAGCCTTGTTTGTGAATGACTGAGCATTTCAAGGAAGCTGCTTTTATACCCAATCATGGCAGCCACCTGTTCCCACTTTGCCTGTTCACCTGTGGGATGTTGCAAATAAGCGTTTGATGAGCATTCCTCATCTTTCTCAGTCTTTTTTGCCACTTGGGCCAGCTTTTTTGAAACATGTTGCAGGCATCTAATTCCAAATGAGCTAATCTTTGCAAAAAATAACATAGTTTTCCAGTTTGAATGTTAGGTATCTTGTCTTTGCAGTCTATTCAATTGAATATAGGTTGAAAAGGATTTGAAAATCATTCTATTCTGTTGTTATTTACCATTTACACAATTCTCCAAGTTCACTTGTTTTGGGGTTAGTACTTTTTTTTGTATGTTCTATGTATATTTGGCCTCACCATAAATCTTCTGGATACCCTGCAAGTCGTCCATAGGTAGTTTGAAAGTTCTCAGTGTCCATGTACTGGTAGAAGGGAGCCATGATGGCCGTGGGGTCGTTGGAGTGTTCCAGTCCCAGCGCGTGGCCAAGTTCATGGACCGCCACCAGGAACAAGTCATTCCCTGGAAACACGATGGAGACAAAAAACAACGAGGGAAAGAGAGAGTCATTCCTGGATTCAAATATAAACCTGTGGGGAGCGTAGTGTTTAGATACAGAGCCTTTGGATATGGGAAAGTTAAGGAGACGGATCATTCTAGAACAGGGGTCGGGAACCTTTTTGGCTGAGAGAGCCATGAAAGCCAAATATTTCAAAATGTATTTCCGTGAGAGCCATATCATATTTTTTTAACACTGAATACAACTAAATGTGTGCATTTTTAAGTAAGACCAACATTTTTAGACTATAATAAGTCTCTTGTTCTTTTTAATAACATTGTTAGCTCGGTTGGTAGAGTGGCCGTGCCAGCAACTTGAGGGTTGCAGGTTCGATTCCCGCTTCCGCCATCTTAGTGACTGCCGTTGTGTCCTTGGGCAAGACACTTTACCCACCTGCTCCCAGTGCCACCCACACTGGTTTGAATGTAACTTAGATATTGGGGTTTCACTATGTAAAGCGCTTTGAGTCACTAGAGAAAAAGCGCTATATAAATATAATTCACTTCACTTGTTATTCTGAAGCTAACCAATAATAAATCAAATGTCATGTCTGTTGATCATGTTTTTGTTTGGCCATGTGCTGTTTGTCCTTTGGACTCTTTAAGTTCCTGTTTTTTTTCCACTCCCTTGTCTGGTTTCCTTGGTTACTCATTTTGTCCACCTGTCTCTGGTGGACAAAATGCCCGCTCACCTGCTTCCCGAGCACTAATCAGAGGCAGTATTTAAGCTCGTCTTTGCCAGTCAGTCGCCCTGTGCTGACTTGTTTCATGCCTTGCCAAGTAAGTTTTGTTTGATTTATGTTCTTAGTCTGTTTATGCGTTAGCTTTGTTCCTTAGCCCAAGTTCTGCTTCCACTGTGAGCGATTTTTGTTTGTATATTTTTTTTTGTTAAAATTAAATCATGTTTTTACCTAAATGCCATGTCCCGAGTAGTCCGTCTGCCTTCCTGGGAGAACGACCCCGCAGCAAACTGCAAACCCCCCCCACCCCATCGCGACATAAAATACTTCTTACCATTGATGCGACTTCTGTAACAGGTGCGGTAGGAAACGGATGGATGGATTTAAATGCATGAGAATGTTTTATATTTTGCACGTTATTTTTAGCACTCCAAGTCCGAGTCCATGGTTCTCGCCCGGAAAAGGGTGGAATGCCATCTCCCGGGTTGGGGAGGAGACCCTGCCCCAAGTGGAGGAGTTCAAGTACCTAGGAGTCTTGTTCACGAGTGGGGGAAGAATGGATGGTGACATCGACAGGCGGATCGGTGCGGCGTCTTCAGTAATGCGGACGTTGTATCGATCCGTTGTGGTGAAGAAGGAGCTGAGCCGGAAGGCAAAGCTCTCAATTTACCGGTCGATCTACGTTCCCATCCTCACCTATGGTCATGAGCTTTGGGTCATGACCGAAAGGACAAGATCACGGGTACAAGCGGCCGAAATGAGTTTGGGTCTCTCCCTTAGAGATAGGGTGAGAAGCTCTGCCATCCGGGAGGAACTCAAAGTAAAGCCGCTGCTCCTCCACATGGAGAGGAGCCAGATGAGGTGGTTCGGGCATCTGGTCAGGATGCCACCCGAAAGCCTCCCTAGGGAGGTGTTTAGGGCACGTCCAACCGGTAGGAGGCCATGGGGAAGACCCAGGACACGTTGGGAAGACTATGTCTCCCGGCTGGCCTGGGAACGCCTCGGGATCCCCCGGGAAGAGCTAGACGAAGTGGCTGGGGAGAGGGAAGTCAGGGTTTCCCTGCTTAGGCTGTTGCCCCCGCGACCCGACCTCGGATAAGCGGAAGATGATGGATGATGGATGGATTTTTAGCACTGTGATTACCAGCGAAATTATTAATAATTATCGCGTTAAGCAATGTCAGCTAAGATTTATCAGAGAGCCAGATGCAGTCATCAAAAGAGCCACATCTGGCTCTAGAGCCATAGGTTCCCTACCCCTAT
>NC_084625.1:47245307-47390307 GCF_033978795.1 Nerophis ophidion | reverse complement strand
CAGCAGCCATACAGGTCACACTGAGGGTGGCCGTATAAACAACTTTAGCACTGTTACAAATAGGCGCCCACACTGTGAACCCACACCAAACAAGAATGAACATCCGCACGTAACACAACAGAAGAAATACCCAGAACCCCTTGCAGCACTAACTCTTCCGGGAAACTTCCAGCAAACTGACCAATAATTAACGTTTTATTCATGCATTTTCTCTTGCTACTTCAAGGCTTGAATGTTTGGTTCATTCATTATTGTTTTTGTTTTTTTCAAATTTATTATAAGCCTGTGGAAAAAAATTGATATTTACCTCAGAAGATTGCAAATAGAAAACAAAGGCATGACATTTTTAATTAAATTGTATTTGTTATGCCATTGATATTTTTTTTTAATTATTATTATTATTATTTGAAACTGGATTTTGCATGTCACTAAAGTTATAAAAGCCTTGCTTGTTCAATATTTAATGCAAAACTTGTTTGGGTCCTTATTAAAAGGTTAATTTGTTCCGTTTAAAATTTTGGCCCACTCTGTATTTGAGTTTGACACCCCTGTAATAAAGGAAGATCTCGATCTAGACAGAGAGACTTTCAAACCTGAAGAAAGATAAGGAAGACTTCTATAAACAAGTTATCGATGCTTTTGATCAGAAGGAGCTGCGCATGGACTTCATTCATAAGTAAAGGTAAGACTATAATAACGTTTTATTTTATTATCAATCAATCAATCAATGTTTATTTATATAGCCCCAAATCACAAATGTCTCAAAGGACTGCACAAATCATTACGACTACAACATCCTCGGAAGAACCCACAAAGGGGCAAGGAAAACTCAGGGAGAATTCACATCCAGTGGGACGCCAGTGACAATGCTGACTATGAGAAACCTTGGAGAGGACCTCAGATGTGGGCAACCCCCCCCCCTATAGGGGACCGAAAACAATGGATGTCGAGCGGGTCTAACATGATACTGTGAAAGTTCAATCCATAGTGGCTCCAACACAGCCGCGAGAGTTCAGTTCAAAACGGATCCAAGACAGCAGCGAGAGTCCCGTCCACAGGAAACCATCCCAAGCGGAGGCGGATCAGCAGCGTAGAGATGTCCCCAACCGATACACTACTTATTAAATGTACTTTTCATGATGGTATCCTTACATCACACTCAAATTTTTAAGCGCAGGCCTAAATTTACCGCATGCCTTGAGAAGAGTTTTTAAATTAATTAGCGCCCTGGCGGCAATTCAAGGAAATACGGTATATATCGATATGTCGCCCAGCTGTAGTTTGAAACAAAACAATGTTATCCACAAGCTAAAGCTCCGAATGGTCACTTTTCGCAAGATATGTTGCTGCAATCAAAAAAAACAAGATGGAAGTGATGAACGATACAACCTTAACCCTCAACCTTGGTGTTTAATGACATGGCCTTCAGTGATAAAAGGGACCATACCTCAAAAGCTGAAGCGCGGACGGAAAACGGGAGGAGCGGAGCGCAGCGTCGATAACGAAAACAGCGGCGGGCGCATCCAACCGATGATATCAGGCGACATCAAGGTTGCATCTAATTCTAAAAAGCTGCGAGTCAAGACAATGAATGATGGCCAGGGAAGGGCGTTAGCATAAGATGGACGGTCAGGGATGGCTTGGAGCGGTTGCAGTAAAGAAAACAGGGATTAGAAACCTCTACCTGCTCTTGTGTCCATCATTTACAAACACATGACACCACTGCTGCTTCTACAGCCCACATGGCTGCGGGGGGAGTTGGGGGGTGGGGGGGTACCAGCTCCCGACACGCAAGATAAACATTCACAGACCCTCAAATCAAATAGGCGACCCCGGACAACGCTGGCTGTCTAATTGCGGTAATAGGTTGCCGGTGCAGGACCCTGAAGGCCTGGGGCCCCTCCGTTAAAGTGGAACATTATCACCAGACCTATGTAAGCGTCAATATGTACCTTGATGGTGCAGAAAAAAGACCATCTATTTTTTTAACCGATTTCCGAACTCTAAATGGGTGAATTTTGGCGAATTAAACGCCTTCCTGTTTATCAGGCTGGAGGCGATGACGTCATTTTCAACACATTACAAACACCGGGTCTCAGCTCTGTTATTTTCCGTTTTTTTCGACTATTTTTTGGAACCTTGGAGACATCATGCCTCGTCGGTGTGTTGTCGGAGGGTGTAACAACACTAACAGGGAGGGATTCAAGTTGCACCACTGGCCCGGAGATGCGAAAGTGTCTGCCGACAGACTCCCATTGAATGTGCTGGAGTGTCTCCACATTTGACCGGCGATGCTAAGACAGACATGGCACAGAGTAGTATGGATAACCTGCAGATGCATTTGCAACGATAGTCAACGAAATCACAAAGGTGATTTTTGTTGATGTTGTTGACTTATGTGCAAATCAGACATATTTGGTCGCGGCATGACTGCCACCTAATCGATGCTAACATGCTGTGCTAATCGATGCTAACATGCTATTTACGCAAGCTGTATGTACATTTGAAACTAGATACCCACATTTAATGCGAAACAAACACTTACCAATCGACGGATTTAAGTTGCTCCAGTGTCACAAGATGCGAAAGTCCTGATCGTTTGGTCCGCACATTTTACCGGCGATGCTAATAAGGCAGCCATGCTATGGGCCACTTCATTAGGTACACCCATGCTATGGCCGAATAGCGCCAATAGCTATTCGCTCAATATCTTCAATTTCTTCTTCAATTTCGTTTTCGCTGTCTGCCTCCATACTCCGACCATCTGTTTCAATACATGCGTAATCTGTTGAATCGCTTAAGCCGCTGAAATCCGAGTCTGAATCCGAGCTAATGTCGCTATATCTTGCTGTGGTAACCGCCATGTTGTTTGTATTGGCAGCCCTGTATGACGTCACAGGGAAATGGATAGTGGCATCGCAAATAGCGAAAATCAAGAACTTTAAAGCTTTTTTAGGGATATTCCGGGAGGTGTAAAATTTTGAAAAAAACTACGAAAAATAAAACAAGACACTGAGAACTGATTTTTATTGTTTTTTACCCTTTTGAAATTGTGATAATGTTCCCCTTTAAAGTAGCAATAATTGTCTCACACACACACACACTAGGTGTGGTGAAATTTGTCCTCTGCATTTGACCCATCCCCTTGATCCCCCCCTGGGAGGTGAGGGGAGCAGTGAGCAGCAGCGGTGGCCGCGCCCGGGAATCATTTTTGGTGATTTAACCCCCAATTCCAACCCTTGATGCTGAGTGCCAAGCAGGGAGGTAATGGGTCCCATTTTTATAGTCTTTGGTATGACTCGGCCGGGGTTTGAACTCTAAACCTACCGATCTCAGGGCGGACACTCTAACTCAGGGGTCACCAACCTTTTTGAAACCAAGAGCTACTTCTTGGGTACTGATTACTGCGAAGGGCTACCAGTTTGATACACACTTAAATAAATTGCCAGAAATAGCCAATTTGCTCAATTTACCTTTAACTCTATGTTATTATTAATAATTATTTATGTTTATCTTTGTGGAAACACTAATACCTTAACGATTCCTCACAATAAATATATATAGATACAAAAAAATATTTTCAAAAAACGGGTATTTCTGTCTGTCATTCCGTAATAAATTTTTTTTCGTTCTACGGAAGGTTTTTTGTAGAGAATAAAAGATGAAAAGAACACTTAATAGAACGGTTTAATAGAGAAGAAAACACGAAAAAAAATGAAAATTAAATTTTGAAACATAGTTTATCTTCAATTTCGACTCTTTGAAATTCAAAATTCAACCGAAAAAAAGAAAAGAAAAACTAGCTAATTCAAATCTTTTTGAAAAAATTGATTTTTTTTTTTTTTTTCTGATTAAGATTAATTTTAGAATTTTGATGACATGTTTTAAATAGGTTAAAATCCAATCTGCACTTTGTTAAAATATATAACAAATTGGACCAAGCTATATTTCTAACAAAGACAAATCACTATTTCTTCTAGATTTTCCAGAACAAAAATTTTAAAAGAAATTCAAAAGACTTTGAAATAAGATTTGAATTTGATCCTACAGAATAATTTTTTTGAATTTAATCATAATAAGTTTGAAGAAATATTTCACAAATATTCTTCGTCAAAAAAGAAGAAGTAAATGAAAATGTATTTATTAATCTTTACAATAAAAAAATAAATTTACTTGAACATTGATTTAAATTGTCAGGAAAGAAGAGGAAGGAATTTAAAAGCTAAAAAGGTATATGTGTTTAAAAATCCTAAAATCATTTTTAAGGTTGTATTTTTTCTCTAAAATTATCTTTCTCAAAGTTAGAAGAAGCAGAGCAAAAAAATAAATGAATTTATTTAAACAAGTGAAGACCAAGTCTTTAAAATATTTTCTTGGATTTTCAAATTCTATTTGAGTTTTGTCTCTCTTAGAATTAAAAAAGTCCAGCAAAGCGAGACCATTTTGCTAGTAAATAAATACAATTCAAAAAATAGAGGCAGCTCACTGGTAAGTGCTGCTATTTGAGCTATTTTTAGAACAGGCCAGCGGGCGACTCATCTGGTCCTTACGGGCTACCTGGTGCCCGCAGGCACCGCGTTGGGGACCCCTGCTCTAGCCACAAGGCCACTGAGTCAGCCAAGTCCGAGGGGCGTCGACGTAAAGTGTTCCAGCGTATTCCGAGCTCACCGCGGTCGGTCGGTCTCGGCGGTAACGTAAATGTTCTCAGAGTTGGGCTTCAACAATTCACTTAAAGGGGAACATTATCACAATTTCAAAAGGGTTAAAAACAATACAAATAAGTTCCCAGTGGCTTGTTGTATTTTTTAAAGTTTTTTTCAAAATTTTACCGGTCCCCGAATATCCCTAAAAAAAGCTTTAAAGTGCTTGATTTTCGCTATTTGCGATGCCGCTATCCATTTCCCTGTGACGTCATACAGTGCTGCCAATGTAAACAAACAATGGGAATAGCACAGCAAGATATAGCGACATTAGCTCGGATTCAAACTCGGATTTCAGCGACTTAAGCGATTCAACGGATCTCGCATGTATTGAAACAGATGGCTGGAGTAGGAAAGTATTCAAGAAGAAACTGAAGCTATTGAGCGGATAGCTATTGACGCTATTCATAGCCATAGCATGGCCGAATAGCTGCGTTAGCATCGCCGGTAAAATGTGCGGACCAATCGATCGGGACTTTCGCATGTCGTGACACTGGAGCAACTTAAATCCTTCGATTGGTAAGTGTTTGTTTCGCATTAAATGTGGGTGGAAGGAAACGTAATATCAATAAATCAATCAATGTTTGTTTATATAGCCCTAAATCACAAATGTCTCAAAGGACTGTACAAACCATTACAAGTATGACATCCTCGGAAGAACCCACATAAGGGCAAGGAAAACTCACACCCAGTGGGCAGGGAGAATTCACACCCAGTGGGACGCCAGTGACAATGCTGACTATGAGAAACCTTGGAGAGGACCTCTAAGGGACCGAAATCAATGGATGTCGAGCGGGTCTAACATGATACTGTGAAACTTCAATCCATAGTGGCTCCAACACAGCCGAGAGAGTTCAGTTCAAAGCGGATCCAAGACAGCAGCGAGAGTCCCGTCCACAGGAAACCATCCCAAGCGGAGGCGGATCAGCAGCGTAGAGATGTCCCCAACCGATACACAGGCGGTCCATCCTGGGTCCCGACGATTGCAATATAGTTGCAAATGCATCTGCAGGTTATCCATACATCTCTGTGCCATGTCTGCTTTAGCACCGCCGGTAAATAGCATGAGAGCGTCGATTAGCGTAGCATGTTAGCATCGATTAACTGGCAGTCACGCCGCGACCAAATATGTCTGATTAGCACATAAGTCAACATCAACAAAACTCACCTTTGTGATTTCGTTGAATTTATGGTTGCAAATGCATCTGCAGGTTATCCATACTACTCTGTGCCATGTCTGTCTTAGCATCGCCGGTCAAATGTGAAGACACTTTGGTACATTCAATGGGGGTCTGGCGGCAGATTTTTTTGCCAGTGGTGCAACTTGAATCCCTCCCTGTTAGTGTTGTTACACCCTCCGACAACACACCGACGAGGCATGATGTCTCCAAGGTTCCAAAAATAGTCGAAAAAACGGAAAATAACAGAGCTGAGTCCCGGTGTTTGTAATGTGAAAATGAATATGGCGGGTGTGTTACCTCGGTGATGTCACATTCTGACGTCATCGCCTCCAGCGCGATAAACAGAAAGGCGTTTAATTTGCCAAAATTCACCCATTTAGAGTTCGGAAATCGGTTAAAAAAAAAAGGTCTTTTTTCTGCAACATCAAGGTATATATTGACGCTTACATAGGTTTGGTGATAATGTTCCCCTTTAAGAAGCTTCACCCCTGACAGTTTTCCTCGGGAACTGGTCCTGTTCCACACAACCCCAACGCCAAAGGGCGGTAATTGCATTTCCAAATTTGGTTTCCTTTCTGGAAATACTTGAGAAACGGCTGTTCTCACCACGATAGTGATGCTTCCCAACGGCCGCGCGGCAAGAACACTAAGTGCTTCGCCTGAAAGTAACGGTTTCCGACTAAGTCAATCACACCGTTGTATAGCCTTTCACGCTTCCCAGCACTGGCTGAAATCTTCAAAATGAAGAAGAGGAGAGCGATAAAGCTCCAACCAGGACGGTGTTCACATAAATTACTTTGGATGGGGCTTTTCTGAGCCGGTTATCAGAAGTCAGAGTGTTCTTTATGTGAGGAGAGTTCAAGAGAACACCCTTCAGCTGTGGCAGGGGTCAGCAACCCAAAATGTTGAAAGAACCATCCATCCATCCATCCATTTTCTTCCGCTTATCCGAGGTCGGGTCGCGGGGGCAACAGCCTAAGCAGGGAAACCCAGACTTCCCTCTCCCCAGCCACTTCGTCTAGCTCTTCCCGGGGGATCCCGAGGCGTTCCCAGGCCAGCCGGGAGACATAGTCTTCCCAACGTGTCCTGGGTCTTCCCCGTGGCCTCCTACCGGTTGGACGTGCCCTAAACACCTCCCTAGGGAGGCGTTCGGGTGGCATCCTGACCAGATGCCCGAACCACCTCATCTGGCTCCTCTCCATGTGGAGGAGCAGCGGCTTTACTTTGAGTTCCTCCCGGATGGCAGAGCTTCTCACCCTAAGGGAGAGACCTGGAAACTCATTTCGGCCGCTTGTACCCGTGATCTTATCCTTTCGGTCATGACCCAAAGCTCATGACCATAGGTGAGGATGGGAACGTAGATTGACCGGTAAATTGAGAGCTTTGCCTTCCGGCTCAGCTCCTTCTTCACCACAACGGATCGGTACAACGTCCGCATTACTGAAGACGCCGCACCGATCCGCCTGTCGATCTCACGATCCACTCTTCCCCCACTCGTGAACAAGACTCCTAGGTACTTGAACTCCTCCACTTGGGGCAGGGTCTCCTCCCCAACCCGGAGATGGCGTTCCACGCTTTTCCGGGCGAGAACCATGGACTCGGACTTGGAGGTGCCGATTCTCATTCCGGTCGCTTCACACTCGGCTGCGAACCGATCCAGTGAGAGCTGAAGATCCCGGTCAGATGAAGCCATCAGGACCACATCATCTGCAAAAAGCAGAGACCTAATCCTGCGGTCACCAAACCGGAACCCCTCAACGCCTTGACTGCGCCTAGAAATTCTGTCCATAAAAGTTATGAACAGAATCAGTGACAAAGGACAGCCTTTGCGGAGTCCAACCCTCACTGGAAATGTGTCCGACTTACTGCCGGCAATGCGGACCAAGATCTGGCACTGATCCTACAGGGAGTGGACCGCCACAATAAGACAGTCCGACACCCCATACTCTCTGAGCACTCCCCACAGGACTTCCCGAGGGACACGGTCGAATGCCTTCTCCAAGTCCACAAAGCACATGTAGACTGGTTGGGCAAACTCCCGTGCACCCTCAAGAACGGGGGACGGGTCCTGACTGTTGTTTGTGCTTACGCACAGAACCATATTGGAACAAAAATACAAAAATCTGCCTGGAGCCGCAAAAAATTCAAAGCCTCAAATAATAATAACAATAGTAATGGATTAGATTTATATCGCGCTTTTCTATTGTTATATACTCAAAGCGCTCACAGAGAAGTGGGAACCCATCATTCATTCACACATTGGTGGTGGTAAGCTACATTTGTAGCCACAGCTGCCCTGGAGTGGACTGACGGAAGCGTGGCTGCCAGTTTGCGCCTACGGCCCCTCCGACCACCACCTATCATTCATCATTCATTCACCAGTGTTAGCGGCACCGGGGGCAAGGGTGAAGTGTCCTGCCCAAGGACACAACGGCAGCGATTTGGATGTCACTAGATGGGAAGCAAACCTGCAACAATCAGGTTTCTGGCACGGCCGCTCTACCCACTACGCCATGCCGCCCCAGATCCAATCGCGATCAAAAGTTTACACATACTTGTAAAGAAGTCATGGCTGTCTTGCAATACTTTCTGCAACTCTTGTTTTTTTGTGATTGGAGCACATACTTGTCGGTCACAAAAAACATTCGTGAAGTTTTGTTTTTTAATTAATTTATTATGGGTCTACCTAAAATGTGACCAAATCTGCTGTGTCAAAACCATAAATACAGAAATGTTAATATTTGGTAGCCATTAGAGATGCGCGGATAGGCAATTATATCATCCGCATCCGCATCACCAAAATCGTCATCCACCCGCCGTCCACCCGAACCAACATTTTATTAGGACCATACCCGCCCGCTAACCGCCCGCTGAAATACATCAGAGGTTGGCCACCTTTACCGCTCACAGAGCTATTTAAACCTGTTTCATAGAGTGATGAAATCAATTGGAGCCGCTAACATTCTCGCGACTATTCAATAGCGTTCATCCTGTTGACAAGAATATGGATATGGTGTGGAACCATTGCCTTTGACACCTTCAACAACATGTACGAACCGATTGTTAGTCCATCAACATATTTTGTGCAGCTTCCGCAATCACACGTACGAGATTGAAAGGCATACTGGGTGACACAGAGTACACTAATGGTTGCGATATAAACAATTTTAACACTCTTAGTAATATGCGCCACGCTGTGAAGCCACACAATACAAGATTGACAAACACATTTCGGGAGAACATCCTCACAGTAACACAACATAAACGCAACACAACTAATACCCATAATCCTTTGTATTCATGACACATCCTGAATATATTTTGCACCCCCAACCCCGCCCACCTTCCGACGCACGGGCGGGGGTAAAGGGGTTTGGAGTGTATAAAATAGTCAGGAAGTGTCATGAATACAAAGGATTCTGGGTATTTGTTGTGTTGCGTTAATGTTGTGTTACTGTGAGGATGTTCTCCCGAAATGTGTTTGTCGTTCTTAATTGGTGTGGCTTCACGGCGTGGCGCATATTACTAAGAGTGTTAAAATTGTTTATATCACAACCATTAGTGTACTCTGTGTCACCCAGTATGCCTTGCAGTCACGTGCGTGTTGCCGCGGAAACCACACACAACATGATGCTGGACCGACAAGCAGATCGTGCATGATATAGAAGGCTACAAAAACTATGGCTTCATAGCACACCATAATATTTATTATCTGGGTGACTGCCGGCAGCCATTCAAGAGAATAATAGCGTCTCCTATTGACTTCTTCGCTTTATGACACGGGCAAAGGATACCGATCCCAGAACCATGTATATCAAATGTCTCCGGATGGTTCAACCGCCACCCGCCCGAGTCTAATTAAGATCTATTTTTTTCGTCATGTCAACCGCCCGACCCGCGATTTACCCGCGGAGTCCGCGGATGAGCCCGCAAACCGCGCATCTCTAGTAGCCATCCAAAAGCTTCTGGCACGCTTCTAGTGGAATTTTTGACCAGTCTTCTTGACAAAACTGGTGCAGTTCAGCTAAATGTGTTGGTTTTCTGACATGGACTTGTTTCTTCAGCATTGTCCACACGTCAATGTCAGGACTTTGGGAAGGCCATTCTAAAACCTTAATTCTAGCCTGATTTACCACCTTTGACGTGTGTTTGGGGCCATTGTCCTGTTGGAACACCCAACTGCGCCCAAGACCCGACGTCCCGGCTGATGATTTCAGGTTGTCCTGAAGAATTTGGAGGTTTCAAAGTCCCATTGGCAGCAAAATATGCCCAGTTCATAATACTACCACCACCATGCTTGATGGTAGGTATGGTGTTTCTGTGATTAATGGCCTCACCTTTTCTCCTCCAAACATATTGCTGGGTATTGTGGCCAAACAGATACATTTTTGTTTCATCTGACCACATAACTTTCCTCCCGAAGGTCTTATCTGTGTCCATGTGGTGTCAGACGAAACAAAAATTGAGCTGTTGTTAAAGGCCTACTGAAATGAGATTTTCTTATTTAAACGGGGATAGCAGGTCCATTCTGTGTGTCATACTTGATCATTTCGCCAAATTGACATATTTTTGCTGAAAGGATTTAGTAGAGAACATCGACGATAAAGTTCGCAACTTTTGGTCACTAGTAAAAATAGCCTTGCCTGTACCGGAAGTAGCAGACGATGTGCGCGTGACGTCACGGGTTGTAGGGCTTCTCACATCTGAACATTGTTTACAATCATAGCCACCAGCAGCAAGAGCGATTCGGACCGAGAAAGCGACGATTTCCCCGTTAATTTGAGCGAGGATGAAAGATTCGTGGATGAGGAAAGTTAGAGTGATGAACTAGAAAAAAAAAGGCGAGTGCAGTAGGAGCGATTCAGATGTTATCAGACACATTTACTAGGATAATTCTGGAAAATCCCTTATGTGCTTATTGCGTTAATAGTGTTTTAGGTAAAGTCTGCATGGCTGCGTTCATGGTGGTGTAACGACACACCATGCACCATCAAACATTACTAGTCAGCTCTGTCAAACATAATTTTCTGCCCAATTCCCACGTGTGTGAGACAAATGGTTTTTTTTTAAACAGATTCACGGAACTTACTAGTTTGCACTGGCGTAACTCCCTTTCCGACACAGAAACTGAGTGAGATTCAGACTTTGGTACACTGCCAGAGATTGGAATATCAGCAGCTCCCGTGGACTGGAGGTAAATAAACCGGCGCAGGGAATATAATTAATGCTTCCGAGGAAAGGACATCCTTTATTCTTGTCATGTTTATCTCGGTCCTGCACCTGCGAGTAAGACAGGGGATTGGTGTACGTTTCTATTGTGATCATCCATCATTAATAATGCATTTCCGAGGAGGGGTTGTTTGCTCGAGGACTTTGGACGAATACGGACAAAACACGCCTCCAAATGTGTCCTTGGAAACCCCCAACTCCAAGTAATGCTTGTGAAAATACAGCACTAGGAAGGCATTTTGCTACTACAAAAAAACACAGTACAGTAGGACTGTACGGTATACCGGTACTAGTATAGAACCACGATACTAATGAATCATATTCTGTACTATACCGCCTTTAAAAAATAACGGGCTTGAAGGCACGTCGTCACCTCTTTGTACACCTTTTGAACCGACTTGTACTAAATGGCTATATGTGCGAATACTAGTCGTTACTAGGGTTGTACGGTATACCGGTACTAGTATAGAACCGCGATACTAATGAATCATATTCTGTACTATACCGCCTTTAAAAAGTAACGGGCTTGAAGGCGCATCGTCACGTTGGGACATACTTTGTGCAACTTTTGAACCGACTTGTACTATATGTGCAAATACTAGTCGTTACTAGGGTTGTACGGTATACCGGTACTGGTATAGTATCACGGTACTAATGAATCAAAAACTGTACTATACTCCGTTTAAAAACATTGCTGATTTTACGAGCAGAGGAGCATGTTCGGCAGCGCACGATCACAGAGTACTTACAAGCAGACACAGTGAAGGGAGAACAGATGCATGTTGGCTTAAAAACTAAAGATAAAGGTGAAGTTATAACACTGAGGTGCTTTAAGACAGGCTTGACGGTTTTGTGATTTTGTTTATTTTGCAATAAACTCAGCGCTCTGCTTTCCAGCCATCGCCTCTCGTCTCCGTCTCGTTCGGGTTTTTCCTCCGACATCAACAAGTGACGTGTGATCAGACAAATTACGCCCAGGTGGGCCGTCTACGCACCTGTCGACCGATCTCGAAGGCGGCCCCGGCACACCCGCCTCGCTGCAGGTCCGCAGGCCACGCCCCTTCACACATGGCTAGCTGGCTAGCGTCCATCCGCAGTCTGCAGTGTTTTAGCTACTTCTAAATAACTAATTCTCGCCTCTATGGCGACGAATGAAGTAAGTTTCTCACAAGTACCATTATCACTGCAGGACGAGGAAGCGCTAAACATGTAGCTCATCGGCATCACAATGTAAACAAACGTCATGGGTGGATCTACACCTGACATCCACTGTAATGATACCGAGTAGAGGAGCGTATCTTGTCGATACTACCATGATCACATCAACATATTTTTTCCTTTTATAAAAATTCATATTATGTTTATAAATTCAGGAAATACGGCTTAAACTATGACTAGAGATGTCCGATAATCATACTTGCCAACCCTCCCGATTTTTTGGGGAGACTCCCGAATTTCAGTGCCCCTCGCGAAAATCTCCCGGGGCAACCATTCCGGGGCGTGGCTTAGCATCCTCTACAACCTGTCGTCACGTCCGCTTTTCCTCCATACAAATAGCGTTCTCGGCCCAGTCTTATAGTACACGCGGCTTTTACAGACACACAGAAGTGAATGCAAGGCATACTTGGTCAACAGCCATACATTTCACACTGAGGGTGGCCGTATAAACAACTTTTACAACACTGTTACAAATATGCGCCACACTGTGAACCCACACCAAACAAGGACAAACACATTTTGGAAGATCATCCGCACCGTAACACAACAGAACAAATACCCAGAACCCCTAACAGCACTCTCTCTTCCGGGACGATACAATGTCCACCTCCGCTACCACCAAACCCCCCCCACCCATCTCCAAATTTCGGAGGTCTCAAGGTTGGCAAGTATACCAAAATTGGCTTTTTTGCCAATATCCGATATTGTTCAACTTTTAATTACTGATTCCGATATCAACCGATACCGATATATACAGTTGTGGAATGAACACATTATTATGCCTAATTTTGTTGTGATGCCTTGCCTATTATTGAAGTCACAAAGTGCACTATTTTTTTTTTTAACATGCCTCAAAACAGCAGCTTGGAATTTGGGACATGCTCTCCCAGAGAGAGCATGAGGAGGTTGAGGGGGGCGGGGTTAGGGGGTGTATATTGCTAGGAGTTAGTGCTGCAAGGGGTTCTGGGTATTTGTTCTGTCGTGTTTACGGTGCAGATGTTCTCCCGAAATGTGTTTGTCATTCTTGTTTGGTGTGGGTTCACAGTGTGGCGCATATTTGTAACAGTGTTAAAGTTGTTTTGTGACCTGTATGGCTGTTGACCAAGTATGCCTCGCATTCACTTGTGTGCGTAAAAAGCTGTAGATATGTGTTTGGGGTGTGCCTTTAAAGGCCTACTGAAATGATATTTTCTTATTTAAACGGGGATAGCAGGTTCATTCTATGTGTCATACTTGATATTTTCGCGATATCTTTGCTGAAAGGATTTAGTAGAGAACATCCACGATAAAGTTCGCAACTTTCGGTGCTAAGAGAAAAGCCCTGCTTCTACCGGAAGTCGCAGACGATGACGTCATAAGTGTGGGGGCTCCTCACAAATTCACATTGTTTATAATGGGAGCTTCCAAGAAAAAGTGCTATTCGGACCGAGAAAACGACAATTTCCCCATTAATTTGAGCGAGGATGAAATATTCGTGTTTGAGGATATTGATAGCGACGGACTGGAAAAAAAAAAAAGATTAGAAAAAATAAGTTAAAAAAAAATTGGGACGGATTCCGATGTTTTTAGACACATTTACTAGGATAATTCTGGAAAATCCCTTATCTTTCTATTGTGTTGCTAGTGTTTTAGTGAGTTTAATAGTACCTGATAGTCGGAAGGGTGTCTCCACGGGTGTGACATTCGGTCGGGATCCATGTTGGCTTGTGATCCATAGGAAAGTTTCACTTCCAGGAATTTTAAACCAGGAATCACCGTGTGTTTGTGTGGCTAAAGGCTAAAAAGCAGGGGTCGGGAACCTTTTTGGCTGAGAGAGCCAAAAAGACAAATATTTTAAAATGTATTTCCTTAAGAGTTATATATATTTTTTTAACACTGAACACACAACTAAACGCGTTCATTTTTAAGTAAGACCAACATTTCTAGAGTATAATAGGTCTCTTATTCTTTGTAATAACAGGGCGGCATAGCTCGGTTGGTAGAGTGGCCATGCCAGCAACTTGAGGGTTGCAGGTTCGATTCCCGCTTCCACCATCCTAGTCACTGCCGTTGTGTCTTTGGGCAAGACACTTTACACACCTGCTCCCAGTGCCACCCACACTGGTTTAAATGTAACTTAGATATTGGGTTTCAATATGTAAAGCGCTTTGAGTCACTTGAGAAAAGCGCTATATAAATATAATTCACACATTATTCTGAAGCTAACTGTGGAGTGGGCGTGGCCCGCGGGCCTGCAGCGAACTGGAGTGTGCCAGGACCGGCCTCAAAATCAGCGAGAGCTGCGTAGATGGCCCACCTGAGCCTTGTTATCTAATCACCTGCCAGGAGGAGAGACGGGGTTGGGGCTGGAGCCAGAGCGAGAACGAAAGAGAAAAATACAATTGCTGGAAAGCAACTGAGAGACTTATTGAAAAATAAAACAATAGTGTAACCTAGAAACGGGCTCTCATGTCGGTGCTTGGTGGTCTGAAGAACCCCCAGGAGGACAAGCCCCACACCAACCAATAATAAATAAATAACTTCTTTATGCAACTTCTTGAACAGGTGCGGTAGTAAACGGATAAATGGACTAAAAATGCATGAGAATGTTTTATGTTTTGAACATTATTTTTTAACACTTATCAGAATTGGAATTATTCATTACTTATCGTGTTATTAACCACTAATATCACAGTCAAAATGAAAGCTTGTTCCCATAGGAACCAAAAACTGTTAATAAAGTTTAGACAAAAGTGTATATTATATATACTATTATATGTATAGTATTTATATATGTATGTATGTGTGAATTAGTGAATTATATTTCTATAGCGCTTTTCTCTATTGACTCAAAGCGCTTTACATAGTGAAACCCAATATCTAAGTTACATTTAAACCAGTGTGGGTGGCACTGGGAGCGGGTGGTTAAAGTGTCTTGCCCAAGGACACAACGGCAGAGACTAGGATGGCGGAAGCGGGAATCGAACCTGCAACCCTCAAGTTGCTGGCACGGCAGCTCTACCAACCGAGCTATGCCGCCCCCGTATATGTATGTATATATATGTATGTATGTATATATATATATGTATGTATGTATATGGATTGTATATATGTGTGTGTGTTGTGTATATATGTGTGTGTGCGTATGTATATATGTAAGTGTGTGTGAATTTAAATGTATTATATATAGATAATATAT
Source organism: Nerophis ophidion (assembly GCF_033978795.1). Taxonomy (NCBI): domain Eukaryota; kingdom Metazoa; phylum Chordata; class Actinopteri; order Syngnathiformes; family Syngnathidae; genus Nerophis; species Nerophis ophidion. The sequence goes on along the minus strand of NC_084625.1, from coordinate 47,374,801 downwards.
AGCATCTATGCGGCAACCACTGAATTGAATTATATTATATGTATTATTGTATTATATATTGTGTATATATATATAGTATATGTATAGGGGTGGGACTAAATAAGTTTACTTCTTCCCACTCCCTTTTGCGCCAATCTTGACATCTACAAAAGATTAGTCACATGTAATGTTTCAATGTAGGTGTAAAAATAATGTATATATATATATTTCTATTGTATTTTATGTCATTCTTCTGTTTTGTTTGCATGGCTCAAAATAAACCAATCATTCATTCATTCATTCATTCATGTTAAGCAATGTCAGCTCAGATGCCCTCCCGGTAACAGTCCGAGATGCTACCTCAGTAGAAGCATTTAAGTCTCACCTTAAAACTCATCTGTATACTCTAGCCTTTAAATAGACCTCCATTTTAGACCAGTTGATCTGCCGCTTCTTTTCTTTCTCCTATGTCCCCCCCTCCCTTGTGGAGGGGGTCCGGTCCGATGACCATGGATGAAGTACTGGCTGTCCAGAGTCGAGACCCAGGATGGAGCGCTCGCCTGTATCGGTTGGGGACATCTCTACGCTGCTGATCCGCCTCCGCTTGGGATGGTTTCCTTTGGACGGGACTCTCGCTGCTGTCTTGGATCCGCTTTGAACTGAACTCTCGCGGCTGTGTTGGAGCCACTATGGATTGAACTTTCACAGTATCATGTTAGACCCGCTCGACATCCATTGCGTTCGGTCCCTTAGAGGGGGGGGGGGGGGGGGGGTTGCCCACATCTGAGGTCCTCTCCAAGGTTTCTCATAGTCAGCATTGTCACTGGCGTCCCACTGGATGTGAATTCTCCCTGCCCACTGGGTGTGAGTTTTCCTTGCCCTCTTGTGGGTTCTTCCGAGGATGTCGTAGTCGTAATGGTTTGTACAGTCCTTTGAGACATTTGTGATTTGGGGCTATATAAATAAACATTGATTGATTGATTGATTGATTGATTTATCCGAGAGCCAGATGCAGTCATCAAAAGAGCCACATCCGGCTCGCGAGCCATAGGTTCCCTACTTTGGGCGGAAGCTTCCCAACTCCATCTTTCTACTGTGACTTTTCCAATATTAATTGAACAAATTGCAAAAGATTCAGCAACACAGATGTAACAAAATACTGTGTAATTATGCCGTTAAAGCAGGCGACTTTTAGCTGTGTGTGTGTGCAGCGCTAATATTTCCTTAAAACCCGTGACGTCTTGCGTACACGTCATCATTACACAACGTTTTCAAGACGGAACTCCCGCGAAATTTAAAATTGCAATTTAGTAAACTGAAAAGGCCGTATCGGCATGTGTTGCAATGTTAATATTTCATCATTGATATATAAACTATCAGACTGCGTGGTCGGTAGTAGTGGGTTTCAGTAGGCCTTTAAAGGGGAACATTATCACCAAACCTATGTAAGCGTCAATATATACCTTGATGGTGCAGAAAAAAAGACCATGTATTTTTTTAACCGATTTCCGAACTCTAAATGGGTGAATTTTGGCAAATTAAACGCCTTTCTGTTTATCGGTCTTTTAGCGATGACGTCAGAACGTGACGTCACCGAGGTAACACACCCTCCATTTTCATTTTCACATTACAAACACCGGGTCTCAGCTCTGTTATTTTCCGTTTTTTCGAGTATTTTTTGGAACCTTGGAGACATCATGCCTGGTCGGTGTGTTGTCAAAGGGTGTAACAACACTAACAGGGAGGGATTCAAGTTGCACCACTGGCAAGAAATCTGCCGCCAGACCCCCATTGAATTTGCCAGAGTGTCTGCACATATTACCGGCGACGCTAAGACAGACATGGCACAGAGATGTATGGATAACCTGCAGATGCATTTGCAACCATTAAGTCAACGAAATCACAAAGGTGAGTTTAGTTGATGTTGTTGACTTATGTGCTAATCAGACATATTTGGTCGCGGCATGACTGCCAGCTAATCGATGCTAACATGCTACGCTAATCGATGCTAACATGCTATTTACGCTAGCTGTATGTACATTTGAAACTAGATACCCACATTTAATGCGAAACAAACACTTACCAATCGACAGATTTAAATTGCTCCAGTGTCACAAGATGCGAAAGTCCTGATCGTTTGGTCCGCACATTTTACCGCCGATGCTAATAAGGCAGCCATGCTATGGGCCACTTCATTAGGTACACCCACGCTATGGCCGAATAGCGTCAATAGCTTCAATTTCTTCTTCAATTTCGTTTTCGCTATCTGCCTCCATACTCCGACCATCCGTTTCAATACATGCGTGATCTGTTGAATCGCTTCAACCGCTGAAATCCGAGTCTGAATCCGAGCTAATGTCGCTATATCTTGCTGTGGTGACCGCCATGTTGTTTGTATTGGCAGCCCTGTATGACGTCACAGGGAAATGGATAGTGGTTTCGAAGATAGCGAAAATAAGGCACTTTAAAGCTTTATTTAGGGATATTCCGGGACCGGTAAAATTTTGAAAAAAAACTTCCAAAAATACAACAAGCCACTGGGAACTGATTTTTATTGTTTTTAACCCTTTTGAAATTGTGATAATGTTCCCCTTTAAGATGTACTGTACACAGCGGCTTTCTAAAAAGTCATAAATTATACTTTTTGAAACCGATAACGATAATTTCCGATATTACATTTTAAAGCATTTATCGGCCGGTAATATCGTCAGTCTGATATTATCGGAACATCCCTGATTAAGTTTGCATTTTTTAATGTTTTTTGCGGGCTTCACGGTGGAAGAGGGGTTAGTGCGTCTGCCTCACAATACGAAGGTCCTGCAGTCCTGGGTTCAAATCCAGGCTCGGGATCTTTCTGTGTGGAGTTTGCATGTTCTCCCCGTGAATGCGTGGGTTCCCTCCGGGTACTCCGGCTTCCTCCCACTTCCAAAGACATGCACCTGGGGATAGGTTGATTGGCAACACTAAATTGGCCCTAGTGTGTGAATGTGAGTGTGAATGTTGTCTGTCTATCTGTGTTGGCCCTGCGATGAGGTGGCGACTTGTCCAGGGTGTACCCTGCCTTCCGCCCGATTGTAGCTGAGATAGGCGCCAGCGCCCCCCCGCGACCCCTAAAGGGAATAAGCGGTAGAAAATGGATGGATGGATGGAATTGTGTTTACAAGCTTAAACAGTGAGGATATCTGACTGACTAGTGGAAGCAGGCGCCTCTTCAGATGTGCTATTCGTGTGTGTGTGTGTGTGTGTGTGTGTGTGTGTGTGTGTGTGTGTGTGTGTGTGTGTGTGTGTGTGTGGGCGGAAGAGCGCTCCATCGCCCCATGTGGAAGTTGATGCCGCTGTCAGTAGGTGGCCGTCTATTTCTAGTGGCAGCCTGGTGGGCAGGAACACGCGGTGACGTCTCCGCTTCCTTTTAGCCGCACATTATTTTTTCCCCCCTCTAAGTGTGTTAATGCAAAAGCCTAAAACTGCCGCGTTCTCTTTAAAAAAGTGACATTCGTAATTGGATATAGACGCATCGCCACACCCCCCCCCCCCCTGTGACTACTTACCCCCGCAGATAATTTCACACACGATAAAAAAAATGCTTAGAATTTTTTTTTTTTATCTCCGGTAGTATATTCCGGCACTTGGATCCAATGGTGCAATCTATTAAGGGGTAAATCCTGATGGAGATATTTACTACACCCTTAAGTCACACATGCTATTAGGACACAATAATAAAATATGTCATATTCATCTAGTAGGGCTTTGTCTCGTAACAGAATACACGGAAATCTACCGGAATAATTTTGGTCGTGCTTACCGACCTCGAAGCTATTTTACAAACCCTGTTTCCATATGAGTTGGGGAATTGTGTTTGATGTAAATATAAACAAAATACAATGATTTGGAAATCCTTTTCAACCCATATTCAGTTGAATGCACTACAAAGACAAGATATTTGATGTTCAAACTCATAAACTTTATTTTCTTTTTTGCAAATAATGCTTAAGTAGTTGGGAAAGGGCATGTTCACCACTGTGTTACATCACCTTTACTTCGAACAACACTCCATAAACGAGGAAAATATCTGTTGAAGCTTTGAAAGTAGAATTTTTTCCCATTCTTGTTTTATGTAGAGTTTCAGTCGTTCAACAGTCCGGGGTCTCCACTGTTGTATTTTACGCTTCATAATGCGTCACACATTTTCCATGGGAGACAGGTCTGGACTGCAGGCAGGCCAGGAAAGTACCCGCACTCTTTTTTTACGAAGCCACGCTGTTGTAACACAAGCTGAATGTGGCTTGGCATTGTCTTGCTGAAATAAGCAGGGGCGTCCATGAAAAAGACGGCGCTTAGATGGCAGCATATGTTGTTCCAATGCCTGTATGTACCTTTCAACATTAATGGTGCCTTCACAGATGTGTAAGTTACCCATGCCTTGGGCACTAATGCACCTCCATACCATCACAGATGCTGGCTTTTGAACTTTGCGTCGATAACAGTCTGGATGGTTCACTTCCCCTTTGGTCCGGATGACACGATGTCGAATATTTCCAAAAACAATTTGAAATGTGGACTCGTCAGACCACAGAACCCTTTTCCACTTTGCATCAGTTCATCTTAGATTATCTCGGGCCCAGAGAAGCCGGCGGTGTTTCCGGATGTTGTTGATAAATGGCTTTCGCTTAGCATACAGTAGTAGAGTTTTAATTTGCACATACAGATGTAGCGACAAACTGTATTTAGTGACAGTGGTTTTCTGAAGTGTTCCTGAGCCCATGTGGTGATATCCTTTAGAGATTGATGTCAGTTTTTGATATAGTGCCGTCTGAGGGATGGAAGTTCACGGTCATTCAATCTTGGTTCCCGGCCATCCCGCTTACGTGGAGTGATTTCTCCAGATTCTCTGAACCTTTTAATGATATTATGGACCGTAGATGTTGAAATCCCTAAATTTCTTGCAATTGCACTTTGAGAAACGTTGTTCTGAAACTGTTTGACTATTTGCTCACGCAGTTGTGGACAAAGGGGTGTACCTCGCCCCATCCTTTCTGGTGAAAGACTGAGCATTTTTCGGGAAGCTGTTTTTATACCCAATCATGGCACCCACCTGTTCCCAATTAGCCTGCACACCTGTGGGATGTTCCAAATAAGTGTTTGATGAGCATTCCTTAACTTTATCAGTATTTTTTGCCTCCTTTCCCAACTTATTTGTCACGTGTTGCTGGCATCAAATTCTAAAGATAATGATTATTTAAAAAAAAAAATGTTTATCAGTTTGAACATCAAATATGTTGTCTTTGTAGCATATTCAACTGAATATGGGTTGAAAATGATTTGTTAATCATTGTATTCTGTTTTTGTTTACATCTAACAAAATTCCCCAACTCATATGGAAACAGGATTTGTAAGAATTTTACACTACTTTATGTTAGAAATGGCCACAGCTGAGGGTGAATGTCCCATAACGAGAAGATAGAGGAAAAAGAAGTAGCTTATCGACGACGGCGCCAACGCGGACTACAATAACGGACGCGTGAGAAATTTTCCGGACTTATGCAGATCCCAGGCAGATACCAGAAGGTAAAAACAGTTGGTTTTGCGTAATATTGTGAAACAAAACGCCGGGTAATATAATACAAAGTCTCCTTACCAACACACCCGTTCATGGAAATGCCCCCCTCTACCTCAAAGAACTACTCACCAACCAAATCCTCCACACGACACCTCCGCTCCAAACAGGCTAACCTCCTCCAACCTACGAGGACAAAGCTACTAACTATGCCGGGCTTTCTGCTCCGCTGCTCCCAGTCTGTGGAACGCTCTCCCTGACCACCTGATGGCACCACAGACTGTGACTGCTTTTAAAAAAGGCTTAAAAAGCCTTCTTTTAAAAAGAGCATATTTATTGATATATGCATACTGGTTCTAGCTGGTAGGCTGTTCTATTTTTTATTTGTATTATCTTTTAGTTATTATATATTTTTTTCCACTGAAATCCGGGGGTCTGCCGGGAAAATCGGAAGGGTTGGCAGGTATGACTGGGGACACGCAACTGCTCTGTACTTCTCCCTACAACCGTGTACCACTGCGTGCAGCGGCGTTTTAAAAAGTCATACATTTTACTTTTTGAAACCCATACGGATAATAAATGCCCCCCTCTACCTCAAAGAACTACTCACCAACCAAATCCTCCACACGACACCTCCGCTCCAAATAGGCTAACCTCCTCCAACCTACGAACTATGGGAGACCGGGCTTTCTGCTCCGCTGCTCCCAGTCTGTGGAACGCTCTCCCTGACCACCTGATGGCACCACAGACTGTGACTGCTTTTAAAAGAGGCTTAAAAAGCCTTCTTTTAAAAAAAGCATATTTATTGATATATGCATACTGGTTCTAGCTGGTAGGCTGTTCTATTTTTTATTTGTATTATCTTTTAATTATTATATATTTTTTTTCACTGAAATCCGGGGGTCTGCCGGGAAAATCGGAAGGGTTGGCAAGTATGACTGTGGACACGCAACTGCTCTGTACTTCTCCCTACAACCGTGCACCACTCCGTGCGGCGGCGTTTTAAAAAGTCATACATTTTACTTTTTGAAACCCATACGGATAATTTAAATAAAAAACAATCAATCAATGTTTATTTATATAGCCCTAAATCACAAGTGCCTCAAAGGGGCTGCACAAACCACAACGACATCCTCGGTAGGGCCCACATAAGGGCAAGGAAAAACTCACCCCAGTGGGACGTCGACGTAATGCCTATGAGAAACCTTGGAGAGGACCGCAAGCAATGGATGTCGAAGCGGGTCTAACATGATATAATTTCTGATATCACGTTATAAAGCATTTATCGGCCGATATTATCGGACATCTCTAGTCGACAACAAAAAACTCGAACGTTTCGATAAAATCGATGTATCGCCCAGGCCAATGTTGAATAGAATACAGCACGTTGGCTTTGCATCAACCTCACTGAACCTAATGAAAAAAGTGATTTCCATTGTCTTTACCCAAAGAAATATCCTAGGTTTCATCATCTTCTGCAACAAAGTACATCAAATGACTCTTGGGTTCTGCATTATTCATAATATTCTATTAGAAATGACAATGGGTGTCTGAGCTTCGTCCTATAAAAAGAACCATCAGTTGATCAATGACAAACCCATTCCGACAGTCCAGCCCTTCATCAAGCTTTGAATTATTAAGAACCCTTTTGACCAAGCCAAAGGTTGGTAACACGCTTGGCATTTTTACGTCTTCTAAACCTTTTGCGTATGGGGAACAGGTGAATGATAAAGACCAGAAAAGTCCAAATCTAAGAATGAGATCTATAAGACGCCTCCAAAACCCTCAAATCTAGACTCCAAAACCTCCCGGAACAAGCTAGTCAGGTTACTTCTAGACCAGGGGTGCCCACACTTTTTCTGCAGGCGAGCTACTTTTCAATTGACCAACTCGAGGGGATCTACCTCATTTATATATATCATTTATATTTATTTATTCATGAAAGAGACATTTTTGTAAACAAGTTAAATGTGTTTAATGATAATACAAGCATGTGTAACACATATAGATGTCTTTCTTTCACAAAGACAAGAATATAAGTTGGTGTATTACCTGATTCTGATGACTTGCATTGATTGGAATCAGACAGTAATGATGATAACGCCCACATTTTCAAATGGAGGAGAAAAAAAGTTGTCCTTTCTGTACAATACCACATGAAAGTGGTTGGTTTTTGGCATCTAATTCATCCAGCTTCCATACACTTTACAAGAAAAACATTGGCGGCAAATTCCGTAGCTTGCTTGATTGACATTCACGGCACCCGAGGGTCTTGTGAGATGACGCTGGCTGCTGCCAGTTCATTATTTTGAAAAAATGACGGAGAGGAAGGCGAGAAACACTTTTTATTTCAACAGACTTTCGCGCCGTCCCTTCCGTCAAAACTCTAAAGGCCGACTGCACATTTCCTATCTTCACAATAAAAGCCCTGCTTCATGCTGCCTGGGCTAACAAAATAAGAGTCTCGGAAAGCTGGCGTGCATATCCAGCTTTCTGAGGGATGGCTCAGTTTTCCGAGACTCTGTATTTAGTTAGCGCAGGCAGCATGAAGCAGGGCTTTTATTGTGAAGATAGGAAATGTGCAGTCGGCCTTTAGAGTTTTGACGGAAGGTACGGCGCGAGAGTCTGTTGAAATAAAAAGTGTTTCTCGCCTTCCTCTCGGTCATTTTTAATAATAATGATCTTGAAGCAGCCAGCGTCATCTCACAAGACCCTCCGTTACCGTGAATGTCATTTAAGTGACGTCTTGGTGAAGATTGATGATCACTAATTTTTAGGTCTATTTTTTTTAAAAGCCTGGCTCGAGATCGACTGACACACCCCCCGCGGTCGACTGGTAACTCGCGATCGACATAATGGGCACCCCTGCTCTAGACCAATCTAAGAATGAGATCTATAAGACGCCTCCAAAACCCTCAAATCTAGACTCCAAAACATCCCGGAACAAGCTAGTCAGGTTACTTTTCGACCTCCACCCCAGATCACACCTCACTCCTACCCACTTCTCCAAAGTTGGCTGGCTCAGGGGGGAGGACAGAGTAAAACAACTTGCACTGAGCATAGTCTTTAATATTCTCTTTCAACAGGATACGGGACAGCTTTTCCTGCAAGCGCTTCATGTTTTAGCGGCTATTATTTAACAAGAATTTGCTAAATGGATACGCATTTTTATATATCAGCTTGTCCTCATTAGGATTGCTGAGCAAATAGCAGTATTGATTACGCATGCACCTCCTGGTACCCCCAGCACCCCCAAGATCCTCAAATCTAGACTCCAAACATCCCAGAACAAGCTAGTCAGGTTACTTCTAGACCTCCACCCCAGATCACACCTCCCTCCCACCCACTTCTGCAAAGTGGGCTGACTCAGGGTGGAGGACAGAGTAAAACAACTTGCACTGAGCCTGGTCCGTAAAATCTGCTACACCTCCCTGATACCGAAGGACATGTCAAACGACTTCCATAACGTAAAAGACCAGGCATAACCACAACACCAGGGGGAGCTCCACAAAGTTAAACCCAGATTCCGATCTAACAAAGGTCTTAAATCATTCTCCTTCCATGCCACATCAATATGGAATGCAACTCTATCCTCCTTCAAAACCGTACTAAAAGAACACCTCCAGGCAACTACAACCCTAGACTAACACCCTCCCCCCACCACATCCCACCTCCCCGGATTGTAAATAATCAAATGTAACTCATGTTTTCTGGACTCACGATGTTCACTGCTCGCTGTACATATCCTACCAACTCAGACCGACACGGTTTCAATGTCCATTAGTCAGAAGATGCAATTGTTGTGTCAGCGTTATTTGGTGACGAACCCCAAGATGCAGAGATGGAGGCAGGCATGGAATGTGAAAACATGATTTAATTAAATACTAAGACAAAAACAAAACCGAAAGGGTACAAACACAAAGCGCGCACGAGGCGGTTAATCAAACAAAAGGAGCTAGCCTGGGAGCTAGAAAATAACGAACAGGAGCTTAGCGTGGAAGCTAGCGGGTAGTTAACAGGCAAACAGAAGTCGTACTTCCATCCATCCATCTTCTTCCGCTTATCCGAGGTCGGGTCACGGGGGCAACAGCCTAAGCAGGGAAACCCAGACTTCCCTCTCCCCAGCCACTTCGTCTAGCTCTTCCCGGGGGATCCCGAGGCGTTCCCAGGCCAGCCGGGAGACATAGTCTTCCCAACGTGTCCTGGGTCTTCCCCGTGGCCTCCTACCGGTTGGACGTGCCCTAAACACCTCCCTAGGCGTTCGGGTGGCATCCTGACCAGATGCCCGAACCACCTCATCTGGCTCCTCTCGATGTGAAGGAGCAGCGGCTTTACTTTGAGTTCCTCCCGAATGGCAGAGCTTCTCACCCTATCTCTAAGGGAGAGCCCCGCCACCCGGCGGAGGAAACTCATTTCGGCCGCTTGCACCCGTGATCTTATCCTTTCGGTCATGACCCAAAGCTCATGACCATAGGTGAGGATGGGAACGTAGATCGACCGGTAAATTGAGAGCTTTGCCTTCCGGCTCAGCTCCTTCTTCACCACAACGGATCGGTACAACGTCCGCATTACTGAAGACGCCGCACCGATCCGCCTGTCGATCTCACGATCCACTCTTCCCCCACTCGTGAACAAGACTCCTAGGTACTTGAACTCCTCCACTTGGGGCAGGGTCTCCTCCCCAACCCGGAGATGGCACTCCACCCTTTTCCGGGAGAGAACCATGGACTCGGACTTGGAGGTGCTGATTCTCATTCCGGTCGCTTCACACTCGGCTGCGAACCGATCCAGTGAGAGCTGAAGATCCCGGTCAGATGAAGCCATCAGGACCACATCATCTGCAAAAAAGCAGAGACCTAATCCTGCGGTCACCAAACCGGAACCCCTCAACGCCTTGACTGCGCCTAGAAATTCTGTCCATAAAAGTTATGAACAGAATCGGTGACAAAGGACAGCCTTGGCGGAGTCCAACCCTCACTGGAAATGTGTTCGACTTACTGCCGGCAATGCGGACCAAGCTCTGGCACTGATCGTACAGGGAAGTCGTACTTGTATAATGAAAAATAAAACGGAAGCAGGGAACAAAAAACAGTAAGCTACAAACATCAGCTGAATATAGCTGATGACAAGGTACGACACGACAGGAGCGATAACAGATCACAAGAGCGACTAGACGTGATATCGACAAGACGATACGATGATCCAACAACTGACACAAGACAGAGCAGGTACAAATAGGAGCAGGCTGATTGGCAACAGGTGTGGCCAGGTGCCAATCAGCCACAGCTGAGGAGGAACACAGCACTCAGGGAACAAGACAGGAAGCTGACCAAATAAGAGCACTAGACAGGAACTAAAGACAGGAGATACTAAACACAGAGGAAACAAATGCAGAGGAAAAAACTAAAACATAGACAAACTGTCAGGGGAAAGCCTGACATGTTGATGACTGAAGTATGCTGATATCAACCAAACCTAAACCCCCCCGGATTGTAAATAATTCAATGTGATGATAAACTTGTGTGATGTCAGACAAATTGTGTGTAAATTATCAAACAACTTTCCGTTCTCTCAGTTCCCAATGAACAGACAAGAGGCCGTCTTTGTTGCACTGAGCTAAAGGCTTGGAAAATTCCCCAGTGTGCGACGGGAGGAGTTATCTATTTTGATCCAAGACCTGACCAAGCTCGATCTATGGTTAATGACTGAAGTGCTGGTATCAACCAAACCGATTTATAGTCCGAAAATATAGTGCCTTTGTCACAGATTCTGTTCATAACTTTTACGGACAGACTTTCTAGGCGCAGTCAAGGCGTTGAGGGGATCCGGTCTGGTCGCTGAAAGATTAGGTCTCTGCTTTTTGCAGATGATGTGGTCCTGATGGCTTCATCTGGCCAGGATCTTCAGATCTCACTGGATCGGTTCGCAGCCGAGTGTGAAGCAACTGGGATAGGAATCGGCACCTCCGACTCCTTGGTTCTCGCCCGGAAAAGGGTGGAGTGTCATCTCCCGGGTTGGGGAGGAGACCCTGCCCCAAGTGGAGGAGTTCAAGTACCACGGAGTCTTGTCCACGAGTGAGGGAAAAGTGGATCGTGAGATCGACAGGTGGATCGGTGCGACGTCTTCAGTAATGCGGACGTTGTATCGATCCGTTGTGGTGAAGAAAGAGCTGAGCCGGAAGGCAAAGCTCTCAATTTACCGGTCGATCTAGGTTCCCATCCTCACCTATGGTCATGAGCTTTGGGTCATGACCGAAAGGATAAGATCACGGGTACAAGCGGCCGAAATGATCTTCTAAGGGTCTCTCCCTTAGAGATAGGGTGAGAAGCTCTGCCATCCGGGAGGAACTCAAAGTAAAGCCGCCGCTGCTCCTCCACAAGGAGAGGAGCCAGATGAGGTGGTTCGGGCATCTGGTCAGGATGCCACCCTAGGGACCGGTAGAAATGAGGCCACGGGGAAGACCCAGGACACGTTGGGTAGACTGTGTCTCCCGGTTGGCCTGGGAACAACTCAGGATTCCCCGGGAAGAGCTGGGCGAAGTGGTTGGGGAGAGGGAAGTCTGGGCCCCCCCGCCGCCCCGATCTCGGATAAGCGGAAGAAGATGGAATGATGGATGTATGGAGTTTAAGATTTTAGTCCTAACGTTCCGTGCGTTGCATGGTGGGTGGGGCCCCTCAGTACATCACTGACTTGCTGTGCCCCTACTCTTCAGGGCGCAGCCTCCGGTCTTCAGGCCAGGGTCTTCCAAAGATCCCAAAAACTCATTTTAAAACCCGTGGAGACCTGGCATTCCAGGCTATAGCTCACAGACTCATATTGCAGTCTACACATATCTCTTATGTGTGACTGCCATCTACTGGTCACACTTATCATTACACTATGTACCAAATAAAGTTGTTTCTAGATCGGCAAGCACAACCAGAATTATTCCCTACATTAGGCGGCACCGGTCGATTTTTAAGAAAATGAAAGGATTTTAAGTGCGCTTTAGAGTCCGAAAAATACGGTACTTATGAAACCTTTTAGAATGAAAGGAATAAGTATGACCTATGATTGCTTGTATTATTTTGCTGCCAAGATACTTTGTTTTCCAAGAAAATCCAATCAGTATCACTATAACTGATTGGATATGTCTTATCTATTTCTGCCTTCATCGCTTTGATTTTTTTTTTTTTTTTTTTTTTCCAGCTCCAGTCCAACAAGATGACCTTATGATAATGCAAGTATGACTATTTGTTTACAAACACTGGTGTGCAGCAAAGGACGCCGGGCCACTTTCAGCTGGAGTGGTTGTAGCTTATCAAGATCCTATATCCCAGATCAAAAAACAACTTGGCCAGGTTATTATTTTTTTTTTCTTCAATATATTTGCGCCACTGCCATACTTCATATTGTTATTCTAGGAGACTGCTACTCTGGCCTTTCATGTGTTGATTAATCCTAGAGATCTCCCATAATATCGGACTGCCGATATTATTATACTTGGTCAACAGCCATACAGGTCACACTGAGGGTGGCCGTACAAACAATAACACTGTTACAAATATGCGCCACACTGTGAACCCACACCAAACAAGAATGGCAAACACATTTCGGGAGAACATCCGCACGGTAACACAACATAAACCCAACAGAACAGATACCCAGAATCCCTTGTAGCACTAACTCTTCCGGGACGCTACAATACCCACCCTCCACTTCAACCTCCTCATGCTCTCTCAGGGAGAGCATGTCCCTGAGAGTTTTTTTTTTCCATTACTTGAGTTAATTTTTTTGGGGAAAAACATGTTACATTGTTTAATGCATCACAACAAAATTAGGCATAATAATGTGTTCATTCCACGACCGTATATATATATCGGTATCGGTTGATATCGAAATCGGTAATTAAGAGGTGTGAATGAATGATGGGTTCTCACTTCTCTGTGAGCGCTTTGAGTATCTAATAATAGAAAAGCGCGATACAAAATCTGAGCTATTATTATATTATTTTTAAGAGTTGGAAAATATCAGGATATCGGCAAAAAAGCCATTATCGGACATCTCTATAACTGAAAACATTTACGTATGCAGAATTAAAAATTGTTTTTATTTTTTTTTTTATTAATTAAGTAACGTTCATGACAACCTTTTTCCAAAACACAATATGGAATGTGAGATAAATAAATGGATAATGCATACATTTATCGTTTTTTTTTGTTTTTTTGTTTTTTTTTACAGCTTACAATAAAGTGGGAACCCAAAAATTTAACGCGGGACCCCAGTTTTATGACTTCATGGGGAAATTCGTAGCGCCAACTCTGATGGAGTATTTGTGGAAAGTTGAATTATTTTGGAAAAACTTGTTACACTATACATATACTGCATCAGAACAAAAATAAGCATATCCATTTTCTACCGCTTATTCCCTTTTCGGGGGCGCCTATCTCAGCTACAATCGGGCGGAAGGCGGGGTACACCCTGGACAAGTCGCCACCTCATCGCAGGGCTAACACAGATAGACAGACAACATTCACACACTAGGGACCAATTTTAGTGTTGCCAATCAACCTATCCCCAGGTGCATGTCTTTGGAAAATAATATTAAAATTAAGCATAATAAAGTGTTAATTCCACGACCGTTTATATCGGTATCGGTTGATATCGATTTCGGTAATTAAGAGGTGTGAATGAATGATGAGTTCTCACTTCTATGTGACCACTTTAAGTATCAAATAATAAAAAAAAGGGCCATACAAAATCTAATCCGATATTATTATTGTATTATTATTATTATTAAGAGTTGGACAATATCGGGATATCGGCAAAAAAGCCATTATGGGACATCTCTATTTATAACTGAATATATTTGCATATGCATAAAACATTTTTTTTTATTTTTTAATGAATTAAGTAGCGTTTTTCCCAAAACTCAATATAGAATTTGAGATATATAACAGGATAATGCATTTTTTTTTCTTTTTTATTATTATATTTTTTTTAATGAATTACAAACCCTGTTACCATATGAGTTGGGAAATTGTGTTAGATGTAAATATGAACAGAATACAATGAGTTCGAGATGCCACCTCAGTAGAAGCATTTAAGTCTCACCTTAAAACTCATTTGTATACTCTAGCCTTTAAATAGACTCCCTTTTTAGACCAGTTGATCTGCCGTTTCTTTTCTTTTTCTCCTATGTCCCACTCTCCCTTGTGGAGGGGGTCCGGTCCGATCCGGTGGCCATGTACTGCTTGCCTGTGTATCGGCTGGGGACATCTCTGCGCTGCTGATCCGCCTCCGCTTGGGATGGTTTCCTGCTGGCTCCGCTGTGAACGGGACTCTCGCTGCTGTGTTGGATCCGCTTTGGACTGGACTCTCGCGACTGTGTTGGATCCATTATGGATTGAACTTTCACAGTATCATGTTAGACCCGCTCGACATCCATTGCTTTCCTCCTCTCCAAGGTTCTCATAGTCATCATTGTCACCGACGTCCCACTGGGTCATTATTGTCACCGACGTCCCACTGGGTGAGTTTTCCTTGCCCTTATGTGGGCCTACCGAGGATGTCGTAGTGGTTTGTGCAGCCCTTTGAGACACTAGTGATTTAGGGCTATATAAGTAAACATTGATTGATTGATTGATTGATTGATTTCAACCCATATTCAGTTGATGTTCAAACTCATGATCTTTATTTTTTTTTGCAAATAATAATTAACTTCGAATTTCATGGCTGCAACACATGCCAAAGTAGTTGGGAAAGGGCATGTTCACCACTGTGTTACATCGCCTTTTCTTTTAACGACACTCAAACGTTTGGGAAATGAGGAAACTAATTGTTGAAGCTTTGAAAGTGGAATTCTTTCCCATTCTTGTTTTATGTAGAGCTTCAGTCGTTCAACCTGTCGTATTTCACGCTTCATAATACGCCACACATTCTCCATGGGAGACAGGTCTGGAATGCAGGCGGGCCAGAAAAGTACCCGCACTCTTTTTTTACGAAGCCACGCTGTTGTAACACATGCTGAAAGTGGCTTGGCATTGTCTTGCTGAAATAAGCAGGGGCGTCCATGAAAAAGACGGCGCTTAGATGGCAGCATATGTTGTATGTACCTTTCAGCATTAATGGTGCCTTCACAGATGTGTAAGTTACCCATGCCTTGGGCACTAATGCACCCCCATACCATCACAGATGCTGGATTTTGAACTTTGCGTCGATAACAGTCTGGATGGTTCGCTTCCCCTTTGGTACCGGATGACACGATGTCGAATATTTCCAAAAACAATTTGAAATGTGGACTGTATATATCAGTATTGGTTGATATCGGAATCGGTAAATAAGATATCGGCAAAAAAGCCATTATTGGACATCTATAATTAATCCCAGCAAGCAGACTGGGAAATAAATTGTACTTCTAAGAGTAGTTTTTATGCAACATACTTTTACTCGAGTATATTTATAGAGAAGAAACGCTACTTTTACTCCGTTCCATTTATCTGCAATCAGGTCGCTACTCGCTACTTTTTTTTTTATCGATCTGTTAATGCACACTTTGTTTTGTTTTTGTCAGACACGCATTCAAAGTAGGAACTACGCAGGCCTGCGTTTCACCAATCAAATACAGTCAATGGTGACGTTGGACCAATCAAACAGAGCCAGGTGGTCACGTGACCGTCACACGTCGAATCCGACCTAAAAAGTTGAAAAACGTATTGGGGTGTTACCATTTAGTGGTCAATTGTGCAGAATATGTACTGTACTGTGCAATCTACTAATAAAAGTTTCAATCAATCAATCAAAAGTGTAAAGGAAAAAAAAGGCACTTTTTATTTCAACCGTACTTCCCGTCAAAAGCCTAAAGACTGATCGCACAGTTCCTGTCTTCACAATAAAAGCGCCGCTCCATCGCGCCTGCGCTAACAAAATAAGAGTCTCCGAAAGCCAGCGCAAAAAAGCTAGCAAACTACGGAGTTTGCCGCCAATGTATTTCTTGTAAAGTGTATAAAAACGAATATGGAAGCCGGACAAATAGGATGCCAAAAACCAACGACTTTCATGTGGTATTAGACAGGAAAGAGGAACTTTTTTTCTCCTCCATTTGAAAACCGGGACGTTATCAGCACTATACTGTCTGATTCCAATCAATGCAAGTCATCAGAATCAGGTAATACATCAACTTATATTCTTGTCTTCCTGAAAGTTAGGAATCTATATGTTAAACATGCATTAAAACACCTTTAACATGTGAACAAAAAACGGCAAAATAAATAAATATAAATTATATACTGTATATATATAAATGTATATATATATATATATGATATGTGTGTATGTATATATGAGGTAGATCACCTCGACTTGGTCATTTATTAAGTAATTGATTAACGTTGAAAAACTTATTGGGGTGTTACCATTTAGTGGTCAATTGTAGGGATTATGCACTGTACTGTGTTATCTACTAATAAAAGTTTCAATCAATCAAAAGTGTAAAGGAAAAAAGATACTTTTTATTTCAACCGTACTTCCCGTCAAAAGCCTAAAGACTGATCGCACAGTTCCTGTCTTCACAATAAAAGCGCCGCTCCATCGCGCCTGCGCTAACAAAATAAGAGTCTCCGAAAGCCAGCGCAAAAAAGCTAGCAAACTACGGAGTTTGCCGCCAATGTATTTCTTGTAAAGTGTATAAAAACGAATATGGAAGCTGGACAAATAAGATGCCAAAAACCAACGACTTTCATGATGTATTAGACAGAAAAGAGGAACTTTTTTTTCTCCTCCATTTGAAAACCGGGACGTTATCAGCACTATACTGTCTGATTCCAATCAATGCAAGTCATCAGAATCAGGTAATACATCAACTTATAATTTTGTCTTCATTAAAGATAGGAATCTATGTGTTAAACATGCATGTATATTCATTAAACACCTTTAACATTTCAACAAAAACGGCAAAATAAATAAATATAAATTATATACTGTATATATATATATATACATATATATGATATGTGTGTATGTATATATGAGGTAGATCACCTCGACTTGGTCATTTATTAAGTAATTGATTAACGTTGAAAAACTTATTGGGGTGTTACCATTTAGTGGTCAATTGTAGGGATTATGCACTGTACTGTGTTATCTACTAATACATGTTTCAATCAATCAATCAATCAATCAATCAATCAATGCCTACTGAGCCTATGGTGCTGTTAAGTTATTGTGGCTCAATTTGCATCAATTTTTTTTATATTTTAATGTATTATTATTGAATATTTATTATTGTTTTAGTTGCTTAAGAGATATTCCTGGCTCTGAATTTGCTCATTGCTGTTTTTGTGGATTATTTGTTGCCGTAATCATTAAACAAACAGGTTACTCATCAGTTACTCAGTAATTGAGTCGTTTTTTCACAACATACTTTTTACTTTTACTCAAGTAAATATTTGGGTGACTACTCCTTACTTTTACTTGAGTAATAAATCTCTAAAGTAACTGTACTCTTACTTGAGTACAATTTCTGGCTACTCTACCCACCTCTGTCCATCACCCACCTCCTTACATGAAATCTCCAGCGCTAGACGCCCTGCGCGAAACCATTGATAACATAGCACCGCTAAAGTTAAAAAAGGCTCCAAAAAAGCGCACCCCGTGGTTTACAGAAGAAACTAGAGCTCAAAAATTATTATGTAGAAAGCTGGAACGCAAATGGCGCACGACTAAACTTGAGGTGCACCATCAAGCATGGAGTGATGGTTTAATAACTTATAAACGCATGCTTACCTTAGCTAAAGCTAAATATTACTCAAATCTCATCCGCATTAATAAAAACGATCCTAAATTTTTGTTTAGTACGGTAGCATTGCTAACCCAACAAGGGACTCCTTCCAGTAGCTCAACCCACTCAGCTGATGACTTTATGCAATTCTTTAGTAAGAAAATTTAAGTCATTATCGGTCCTGCTAAACACCGAACTCTATTTAATAATACAACTCTAACATTTGACAACCAAACAATTAAACAAGGCGACACGGTAAAGAATCTGGGTATTATCTTCGACCCAACTCTCTCCTTTGAGGCACACATTAAAAGCGTTACTAAAACGGTCTTCTTTCATCTCCGTAATATCGCTAAAAATTCGCTCCATTCTGTCCACTAAAGACGCTGAGATCATTATCCATGCGTTTGTTACGTCTCGTCTCGACTACTGTAACGTATTATTTTCGGGTCTCCCCATGTCTAGCATTAAAAGATTACAGTTGGTACAAAATGCGGCTGCTAGACTTTTGACAAGAACAAGAAAGTTTGATCACATTACGCCTGTACTGGCTTCCTGTGCACTTAAGATGTGACTTTAAGGTTTTACTACTTACGTATAAAATACTACACGGTCTAGCTCCATCCTATCTTGCCGATTGTATTGTACCATATGTCCCGGCAAGAAATCTGCGTTCAAAGGACTCCGGCTTATTAGTGATTCCCAAAGCCCAAAAAAAGTCTGCGGGCTATAGAGCGTTTTCCGTTCGGGCTCCAGTACTCTGGAATGCCCTCCCGGTAACAGTTCGAGATGCCACCTCAGTAGAAGCATTTAAGTCTCACCTTAAAACTCATTTGTATACTCTAGCCTTTAAATAGACTCCCTTTTTAGAACAGTTGATCTGCCGTTTCTTTTCTTTTTCTTCTATGTCCCACTCTCCTTTGTGGAAGGGGTCCGGTCCGGTCCGGTGGCCATGTACTGCTCGCCTGTGTATCGGCTGGGGACATCTCTGTGCTGCTGATCCGCCTCCGCTTGGGATGGTTTCCTGCTGGCTCCGCTGTGAACGGGACTCTCGCTGCTGTGTTGGATCCGCTTTGGACTGGACTCTCGCGACTGTGTTGGATCCATTATGGATTGAACTTTCACAGTATCATGTTAGACCCGCTCGACATCCATTGCTTTCCTCCTCTCCAAGGTTCTCATAGTCATTATTGTCACCGACGTCCCACTGGGTGTGAGTTTTCCTTGCCCTTATGTGGGCCTACCGAGGATGTCGTGGTGGTTTGTGCAGCCCTTTGAGACACTAGTGATTTATGGCTATATAAGTAAACATTGATTGATTAATTGATAGTATTTTCTATCCGAGCTGAAATAATGTTTGCGACTATCACATACAACGTGTGGTTGTGAGACCTAAATATAACGCGAGTTTGAAAGCAGGATTTACGGTATGAGCCGAGAACAGAGAATTCCTCCTTTGCAACTCGTGCCGCTCCTAACTTAAAAGCATCAGGAAAAAAAAAAATGTTGGAAGATCAGTCATGAGACCAGTCTCGTGTCTCTTTGGATTTGAGTTTTTTTTTTTTTTTTTTTTTTTTTTTCCAGTGTTCCAGACACTAATCATTCTTGAGCCCAGAATGTTGTTACAAACCACATTGCAGATAAGGGATGCAAAGATTCTAAACTATAGATCAGGGGTCGGGAACCCTTTTTGGCTGAGAGAGCCCATCCATCCATCATCTTCCGCTTATCCGAGGCCAGGTCGCGGGGGCAGCAGCCTAAGCAGGGAAGCCCAGACTTCCCTATCTCCAGCCACTTCGTCCAGCTCTTCCCGGGGGATCCCCAGGCGTTCCCAGGCCAGCCGGGAGACATAGTCTTCCCAACGTGTCCTGGGTCTTCCCCGTGGCCTCCTACCAGCTGGACGTGCCCTAAACACCTCCCTAGGGAGGCGTTCGGGTGGCATCCTGACCAGATGCCCGAACCACCTCATCTGGCTCCTCTCCATGTGGAGGAGCAGCCATGAAAGCCAAATATTATAAAAAAGTATTTCCGAGAGAGCCATATAACATTTTTTAACACTGAATACAAATAAATGTGTGCATTTTTAAGTAAGACCAACATTTTAAGAATATAATAATGATCTTCTTCTTTTTAGTAACATAATAAACGCATGGATGGATTGAAATGCATGAGAATGTTTTATATTTGGAACTGTGATTACCAGCGGAATTATTCATTACTTATCGCTGTGTTTTTCAACCACTGTGCCGCGGCACACTATAGTGTCGTGGGAGAGATCATGTAATTTCACCTAATTGGGTTGATAATCCATCCATCCATTTTCTACCGCTTATTCCCTTCACGGTGGAAGAGGGGTTAGTGCGTCTGCCTCACAATACGAAGGTCCTGCAGTCCTGGGTTCAAATCCAGGCTCGGGATCTTCCTGTGTGGAGTTTGCATGTTCTCCCCGTGACTGCGTGGTTTCCCTCCGGGTACCCCGGCTTCCTCCCACCTCCAAAGACATGCACCTGGGGATAAGTTGATTGGCAACACTAAATTGGCCCTAGTGTGTGAATGTGAGTGTGAATATTGTCTGTCTATCTGTGTTGGCCCTGCGATGAGGTGGCGACTTGTCCAGGGTGTACCCCGCCTTCCGCCCGATTGTAGCTGAGATAGGCGCCAGCGCCCCCCGCGACCCCGAAAGGGAATAAGCGGTAGAAAATGGATGGATGGATGGATATTCCCTTTTGGGGTCGCGGGTAGGCGCTGGCGCCTATCAGCTACAATCAGGCGGAAGGCGGGGTACACCCTGGACAAGTCGCCACCTCACCGCAGGGCCAACACAGATAGACAGACAACAATCACACCCACATTTCTGCAAACCTGTAACTATAATTAAAAAATGTGCTGTTATTGTCTGTGCTGTCTAGAGTAAGCGTGTAATACTCTTCCATATCAGTAGGTGGCAGCAGGGAGCTAATTGCTTTTGTAGATGTCGGGAACATGGTATGTCGTGATCACAATATGCGGGATGCAGCTCGTAGGTAAAAAGGTATCCAACGCTTAAACTGCAAATAAACAAAAGGCGAGTGCCGCTAAGAAAAGGCATTGAAGCGAAACGAAACTAAAACTGAACTGGCTGCAAAGTAAACAAAAACAGAATGCTGGACGACAGCAAAGACTTACAGTGTGCGGAGCAGACGGCGTCCATAAAGTACATCCGTACATGGCATGACGAGCAACAACGTCCACACAAAGAAGAAGTGCGTCCGCACAACTTCAATAGTCTTGATTGTAAAAACAAAAGCAGGTGCGATGAACAGCATTCAAGGAGGACGTGAAACTGCCAGAGAAAAACACCGAAAAAACTCAAAATAAAATACGGCTTGACAGTACACCTACATAGAGACAAGAGCTATTGCGAGAACAATTTTTTTTTGTTGTCAATATCGGCTACTGAGTTTAATTTTCTTATGTTTTCTGCCTTGGAATTTTTTCAATGAAAAAAATGTGTTTTGCCTCAAAAAAGGTTGAAAAACACTGACTTATCATGTTAAGCAATGGCAGCTAAGATTTATCGGAGAGCCAGATGCAGTCATCAAAAGAGCCACATCTGGCTCTAGAGCCATAGGTTCCCTAACCCTGCTCTAGATCATAGACTGGCTACTAATCACAGTTTGATGATTATCATGCATTGATCCATTTTACGACAAAATCAATAATTAATTCAGAGACATTCCTTACAGATTTTTATGTGTTACTTAATATTGTCAACATAATCAAAGTAAAAACTAACAACTATAAATGAGAAGTATTCTTGATAAATCAAACTTTGTTCATCTTTCACTTTGGAATCCTGTCTATAGTTCACAATCATTACAATGGACAAGAACACATCTTCCGCTTATCCGAGGTTGGGTCGCGGGGGCAGCAGCCTAAGCAGGGAAACCCAGACTTCCCTCTCCCCAGCCACTTCGTCGAGCTTTTCCCGGGGGATCCCAAGGCACTCCCAAGCCAATAACAAATATCTTTTTTTTATTTTTTAGGATTTTAAAGATGATAAAAAAAATTGTATTTTATGTTCAACGGGTCCATCAGACCCACAAACGCTGGCTGGGTAACAACAATATGAACGTTACACAGAAAATTTATTTGGCAGTTTCTGCATCCCACAGGGATTCTTCTTTTGTGTTTCTGCACCGGCGGTTCCCCACACAAGGTTGCAACATTGTTTGCCAACACTGTCTGCTCTCATTTTCTCGCACATTTCACCCTCTGATGTTCTGTGTACCTACACTGTGTGTGTGTGTGTGTGTTTATTTTATGTTAAAATACTGAACAGATGTTAATTGGGATAAGGTAAACATCCGTTCAGTATTTGAACATAAAAGTGTTTGATTGCAAGGCATTAAAAACCACAAAATGCAACGGGTCCATCAGACCCACAAACGCTGGCTGGGTAACAACAATATGAACGTTACACAGAAAATTTATTTGGCAGTTCCTGCATCCCACAGGGATTCTTCTTTTGTGTTTCTGCACCGGCAGTTCCCCACACAAGGTTGCAACATTGTTTGCCAACACTGTCTGCTCTCATTTCCTCGCACATTTCACCCTCTGATGTTCTGTGTACTTACACTGTGTGGTACACAGAACAGTAACTTCCACACTTCTATAAGCCCCAGTGGATCCGGACATCTAATATGTAATATAAAAATGTGTTGGGGGGGGCGTGTATAGTGTGTGGTCATTAAATATGTATTCTGGTATACAAACCCTGTATCCATATGAGTTGGGAAATTGTGTTAAATGTAAATATAAATGGAATGCAATGATTTGCAAATCATTATCAACCCATATTCAATTGAATATGCTACAAAGACAACATATGCTGCCACCTAAGCGCCGTCTTTTTCATGGACGCCCCTGTTTATTTCAGCAAGACAATGCCAAGCCACATTCAGGGCGTGTTACAACAGTGTGGCTTTGTAAAAAAAGAGTGTGGGTACTTTCCTGACCCGCCTGCAGTCCAGACCTGTCTCCCATGGAAAATGTGTGACGCATTATGAGGCGTAAAATACGACAGCGGAGACCCCGGACTGTTGAACGACTGAAGCTCTACATAAAACAAGAATGGGAAAGAATTCCAATTTCAAAGCTTCAACAATTAGTTTCCTCAGTTCCCAAACGTTTATTGAGTGTTGTTGAAAGAAAAGGTGATGTAACACAGTGGTGAACATGCCCTTTCCCAACTACTTTGGCACGTGTTGCAGCCATGAAATTCAAAATTTATTATTATTTGCAAAAAAAAAAAACAAGTTTATCAGTTTGAACATCAAATATGTTGTCTTTGTAGTGCATTCAACTGAATATGGGTTGAAAATGATTAGCAAATCATTGCATTCCGTTTATATTTACATCTAACACAATTTCCCAACTCATATGGAAACGGGGTTTGTATGTTCTTCACAGAAAATTGTATCATTTTTCTTTAAAAAAAAAAAAAAAATGCCACAGACCCGAACACAACAAGGGCTCACCTTTATAGTAAAAATTGTTCATCCCTACTGCAGATCATTTCTCCCTTTATGCTGATAAAAGCCAATTCCACCCCAAAGTTCTGAAATTACCACTAAATAATCTTCCTAGGAACCATATTCTGCAGTGTGTGACGCAAATGAGCTTTTCGCTGAATGATACTTTTGAGTAATCCCCGACTCTTACATGACAGAGTTGCTGGGTAAAAACCGTGCGTGTGAACAGTACATGGGAGACCAAGTCGGGATGCGGGTGCTTAGCAACATGTATGGATGTGTTTATCTGCATGCAGACGGGGGATTAATCCCCGGTGTTCATCTGCAGCTTCATCATCCAAAACAACAACAAGTGCAACATCCACGGAACGATGCCAACAACAGCGGTCACCGCGGCAACTGATCCTTCTTCTAAACGATACCAGGGATTAGATATGACTGACTGGGGCAGTTTACTGGACAGAGTCTGAGTGTGTGTGTGTTTGTGTGTGTGTGTAGTGTGAGAAGTATAATAGCAAAGCAAAACCTTTTCAGCCTAGGATAGTTTTTTTTTCCCTGTACAGTGCATGGATTTAAATCAGGCCTGGGCAATTATTTTGACTCGGGGGGCCACAATTAGAGGAAAAATATGTGTCTAGGGGCCGGTATATCTATTTTTAAGAACACTTATACAAAACCTCACAATAATGTCTGATTGAATGCTAAAAAACGCTACGACAGACCGCCTTAAAAACTATAATGGAATTTTACATTTTTCTACGAACGATAAAACACTGAATATTGACAACGTATGAAAGTCACACCCCCTTTCCATCGACATATTTTACAATCAAGTGCAACAAAAACGCAAAAAAACTGTGAAATATGAAGGCCAAGGGTACAAAATAAATCCACCTAAAATCTGATATATGTGATGCATCACTAAGCCTTAAAAACTATAATGGAATTTTACATTTTTCTACGAACGATAAAACACTGAATATTGACAACGTATGAAAGTCACACCCCCTTTCCATCGACATATTTTACAATCAAGTGCAAGAAAAATGCAACAAAGTGAAATATGAATGCGAAGGGTACAAAATAAACCCACCTAAAATCTGATATATGTGATGCATCACTAAGCCTTAAAAACTATAATGGAATTTTACTAGGGATGCACCGAAATGAAAATTTGTGGCCGAAGCCGAATAAAATTCAAACGCTTGGCCGAAGGCCGAATACTAAATACCGAATAATGAATGGAGTTTTTCATTTATATTGCATAAATAGCCTAGAATAAACTTTTAGACATGTTTTTTTTTAATAAAGTAAATTTTTATTGAATATTGACATTTTTTCAATATTCCAGTAGCCTTTGCTTTTAAAAAAAAAAGCACAAAGTTTTTCATTTATATTAGGCCTTCAAACAAAACATGCATTCCAAAAAAAATAAAATAAAGTGCATTAAAGTGGATAAACCCACAAAAAATTAATTATTGTCCTTTTGGCAAAAGCCTGCTTAGCCACAGTAGATATGCTAATAATGTAAACAGAAGGCTTAAGTAAAGCTCAATTAAGTGTGTGCTTGTAACCTCATACACTTATACAGGTAGCCTACACAACAGGCTAATAATGTAAACAGAGGCCACACTATTCTGCCTTGCATTTAACTCATTCCACCGAAGGCCGAATGTGGCTTTTTTTTACCATATTCGGCCGAATATATTCGGTTACCGATTATTCGGTGCATCTCAAAATTTTAAATTTTTCTACGAACGACAAAACACTGAATATTGACAACGTATGAAAGTCACACCCCCTTTCCATCGACATATTTTACAATCAAGTGCAAGAAAAATGCAACAAACAGTGAAATATGAATGCCAAGGGTACAAAATAAATCCACCTAGAATCTGATATATCTGATGCATCATTAAGCTTTAGAACCTTGTTGTGAAAATCTCCTTCCGCGTCTGTGGAAACGCTTCCCGCCCACGCTGCTTGGTGCCTCGTCTGAGCTGCTGTGACGCACATGACCATAGTAACTAATTAGATGACCATAGTAACTAATTAGATGACCATAGTAACTAATTAGATGACCATAGTAACTAATTAGATGACCATAGTAACTAATTAGGTGACCATAGTAACTAATTAGATGACCATAGTAACTAACTAGATGACCATAGTAACTAATTAGATGACCATAGTAACTAATTAGTTGACCATAGTAACTAATTAGGTGACCATAGTAACTAATTAGATGACCATAGTAACTAATTAGGTGACCATAGTAACTAATTAGGTGACCATAGTAACTAATTAGATGACCAGAGTAACTAATTAGGTGACCATAGTAACTAATTAGATGACCATAGTAACTAATTAGATGACCATAGTAACTAATTAGGTGACCATAGTAACTAATTAGATGACCATAGTAACTAATTAGATGACCATAGTAACTAATTAGGTGACCATAGTAACTAATTAGATGACCATAGTAACTAATTAGATGACCATAGTAACTAATTAGATGACCATAGTAACTAATTAGGTGACCATAGTAACTAATTAGATGACCATAGTAACTAATTAGATGACCATAGTAACTAATTAGATGACCATAGTAACTAATTAGTTGACCATAGTAACTAATTAGGTGACCATAGTAACTAATTAGATGACCATAGTAACTAATTAGGTGACCATAGTAACTAATTAGGTGACCATAGTAACTAATTAGATGACCAGAGTAACTAATTAGGTGACCATAGTAACTAATTAGATGACCATAGTATCTAATTAGATGACCATAGTAACTAAATAGGTGACCATAGTAACTAATTAGGTGACCACAGTAACTAATTAGATGACCATAGTAACTAATTAGATGACCATAGTAACTAATTAGGTGACCATAGTAACTAATTAGGTGACCATATTAACTAATTAGATGACCATAGTAACTAATTAGATGACCATAGTAACTAATTAGTTGACCGTAGTAACTAATTAGGTGACCGTAGTAACTAATTAGATGACCGTAGTAACTAATTAGGTGACTATAGTAACTAATTAGGTGACCATAGTAACTAATTAGATGACCATAGTAACTATTAGATGACCATAGTAACTAATTAGGTGACCATAGTAACTAATTAGATGACCATAGTAACTAATTAGGTGACCATAGTAACTAATTAGGTGACCAAGGTAACTAATTAGGTGACCATAGTAACTAATTAGATGACCATAGTAACTAATTAGGTGACCATAGTAACTAATTAGGTGACCATAGTAACTAATTAGGTGACCATAGTAACTAATTAGATGACCAGAGTAACTAATTAGGTGACCATAGTAACTAATTAGATGACCATAGTATCTAATTAGATGACCATAGTAACTAAATAGGTGACAATAGTAACTAATTAGGTGACCATAGTAACTAATTAGATGACCATAGTAACTAATTAGATGACCAAAGTAACTAATTAGGTGACCATAGTAACTAATTAGGTGACCATATTAACTAATTAGATGACCATAGTAACTAATTAGATGACCATAGTAACTAATTAGTTGACCGTAGTAACTAATTAGGTGACCGTAGTAACTAATTAGATGACCGTAGTAACTAATTAGGTGACCATAGTAACTAATTAGGTGACCATAGTAACTAATTAGATGACCATAGTAACTATTAGATGACCATAGTAACTAATTAGGTGACCATAGTAACTAATTAGATGACCATAGTAACTAATTAGGTGACCATAGTAACTAATTAGGTGACCAAGGTAACTAATTAGGTGACCATAGTAACTAATTAGGTGACCATAGTAACTAATTAGATGACCATAGTAACTAATTAGATGACCATAGTAACTAATTAGGTGACCATAGTAACTAATTAGATGACCATAGTAACTAATTAGGTGACCATAGTAACTAATTAGGTGACCAAGGTAACTAATTAGATGACCATAGTAACTAATTAGGGGCCTTTGCGTGCTGGCCCAATCACATAATATTTATGCCTTTTCACACACACACACAAGTGAATGCAAGGCATACTTGGTCAACAGCCGTACAGGTCACACTGAGGGTGGCCGTATAAACAACTTCAACACTGTTACAAATATGCGCCACGATGTGAACCCACACCAAACAAGAATGACAAGAAGAACATCCGCACCGTAACGCAACATAAACACAACAGAACAAATGCCCAGAACCCCTTGCAGCACTAATTTTTCCGGGACGCTACAATATACACCCCTCGCTACCCCCTCCCCCCCAACTTAACCCCGCCCACCTCAACCTCCTCATGCTCTCTCAGGGAGAGCATGTCCCAATATTCCAAGCTGCTGTTTTGAGGCATGTTAAAAAAAAATAACGCACTTTGTGACTTCAATAATAAATATGGCGGTGCAATGTTGGCATTTTTTTTTCCATAACTCGAATTTATTTATTTTGGAAAACCTTGTTACATTTTTTAATACATCCAGCTGGGCATCACAACAAAATTAGGCATAATAATGTGTTCATTCCTCGACTGTATATACATCGGTATCGGTAATTAGGAGTTGGACAATATCGGAGATCGGCAAAAAGAAGCCATTATCGGACATCTCTTTTCATAATTTAAGTCGTATTTCCTGAATTTATGAACATAATATGAATTTTCTAAAAAGGGAAAAAAAATGTGATGCAAAAAAAATATTGATCTAACCATAGTAGTATCGACGAGATACGCTCCTCGACTTGGTATCATTACAGTGGATATCAGGTGTAGATCCACCCATGGCGTTTGTGTACATTGTGTTTATCTATTCCTCGTCCTGCAGTGATAATGCTACTTGTAAGAAATTACTTTATATGTCGCCATGGAGGCGAGGATTAGTGATTTAAAAGTAGCTAAAACACTGCAGACTGCGGATGGACGTTAACCCGTAGCTAGCTAGCCATTTGTGAGGGGGTGTGGCCAGCGGACCTGCAGCGAGATCTACGACAGGTGCCTAGATGGCACACCTGGGCGTAGATGGACCACTTGGGTGCTTTTGTCTGATCACCCGTCACTCTGTAAAATGGCAGTTGTTGATAGTGGAGAAAAAACCCGAGCACGAGCGAGAACGAGATTGAGACGGAGACGAGAGCGGTCGGCTGAAAAGCAACCCGAAGAACGAGACTGTCACGAGAGGCGATGGCTGGAAAGCAGAGCGCTGAATTTATTGCAAAATAAACAAAATCACAAAACCGTCAAGCCTGTCATGTCCGTCCGTGGTGGTCCGAAGAACCCGGAAGTGCGAGACCTCCACACCATGTCTTAAAGCACCTCAGTGTTATAACTTCACCTTTATTCTTAGTTTTTAAGCCAAAATGCGTCCATTCTCCCTTTTCTGTCCACACACCGTGTCTGCTCGTAAGTACTCTGTGATCGTGCACTGCCGAATATGCTCCTCTGCTCGTAAAATCAGCAATGTTTTTAAACAGAGTATAGTACCGTTTTTGATTCATTTGTACCGCGATTCTATACCTAGTAACGACTAGTATTTGCACATATAGTACAAGTTGGTTCAAAAGGTGTACAAAATATGTCCCGACGTGACGATGCGCCTTCAAGCCCGGTACTTTTTAAAGGCGGTATAGTACAGAATATGATTAATAAGTATCGCGGTACCGTACAAGCCGAAATGCGTCCCTTCTCCCTTTTCTGTCTACACACCGTGTCTGCTTGTAAGTACTCTGTGATCGTGCGCTGCCGAACATGCTCCTCTGCTTGTAAAACCAGCATTGTGACGACGCGCCTTCAAGCCCATTAAAAAAAAACAGTACTTTTTCAAAGACGGTATAGTACAGAATATGATTAATAAGTATCGCGGTACCGTACAAGCCGAAATGCGTCCGTTCTCCCTTTTCTGTCTACACACCGTGTCTGCTTGTAAGTACTCTGTGATCGTGCGCTGCCGAACATGCTCCTCTGCTTGTAAAACCAGCAATGTCACCACACGCCTTCAAGCCCGTTAAAAAAAAAAAAAGTACTTTTTCAAAGACGGTATAGTACAGACTATGATTCATTAGTATCGCGGTACCGTACAAGCCGAAATGCGTCCGTTCTCCCTTTTCTGTCTACACACCGTGTCTGCTTGTAAGTACTCTGTGATTGTGCGCTGCCGAACATGCTCCTCTGCTTGTAAAACCAGCAATGTCACCACCCGCCTTCAAGCCCGTTAAAAAAAAAACAGTACTTTTTCTAAGACGGTGTAGTACCGAATATGATTCATTAGTATCGCGGTACTGTACTAGTATCGGTATACCATACAACCCTACTGTATTGGGTTTTTTGTGGTCGCAAATACAAATATGCGCCACACTGGGAACCCGCACCAAACAAGAATGACAAACACATGTTGGGAGAACATCTGCACCGTAACACAACAGAACAAATACCCAGAACTCCTTGCAGCACTAACTCTTCCAGGACGCTGTAATATACACCCCCGCTATCGGTTGATATCGGAATCGGTAATTAAGAGTTGGACAATATCGGCAAAAAAGCCATTATCGGACTTCTCAGCAGATCCCAGCACTAAATTGAAGCTCCATGTCAAACAGAAACACGGACCCACTCTGCCGCCAGATTAGTCAACCCGCGTGTTCTTTTTGGCAAGGAAGCCAGAAGCAAAGTGTGTAATAAGTCAGCATGCATTATGGGATGGATTTAAACAAGCGCGGGCCGCAGAAGGGCTACAGTGATATTGCACTGGAGTGGAGAGGGGATCTGCATGGTGAATTGAAGGCGGTGAATCACGGCCTTCAATGACAGATGCTTCCCCTTGCCGCAAGGCAGCACATGAAGGCCACGGCCGCACTTCATGTGCTTTACCGGCACTTTTTTTTAAATTGTCTTCCATCCTAGGAAGTGGGTCCAGATTATTGAAAACACTACCATCGTTACTCAACCTCAACCTGGGACAAGAATTTCAGCTAACTCCATCAAACTGTTGGGAGGGGAATCTATATTGCAAAACTTTTCCTACCTATTTTTGTGTATTCGGGAGATGCAGGAGTCCTGAACATTTGAAATCAAACGTCAAATGTAATAATCACTTATTCTTCTGTTTGGATACTTTACATTAGTTTTGGACGATACCATAATTTAATTCCTCGTGTGTCCAGGGATGTAGTTTGAGTCTATACACATAATATAAATAGGTAAAGTGAAATAACTTAGTTGTTAACTGTAGGTCAATAATGCCTCAGACAGACAGGGCTTTGCTGTCCGTAACATGCACGCACACACACCACACAGCGGGCTAAATAGCCTTCACCTCAAGGACTGCGGGCGAGCTGAGCTGCCGCTTATGTTTCTAGTGGGGCGGTTTAGCTCGGTTGGTAGAGCAGCCGTGCCAGCAACTTGAGGGTTGCAGGTTCGATTCCCGCTTCCGCCATCCTAGTCACTGCCGTTTTGTCCTTGGGCAACACCTGCTCCCAGTGCCACGCACACTGCTTTAAATGTAACTTAGATATTGGGTTTCACTATGTAAAGCGCTTTGAGTCACTAGAGAAAAGCGCTATATAAATATAACTCACTTCACTTCACT
The DNA here is from genome assembly GCF_033978795.1 of Nerophis ophidion. Taxonomy (NCBI): domain Eukaryota; kingdom Metazoa; phylum Chordata; class Actinopteri; order Syngnathiformes; family Syngnathidae; genus Nerophis; species Nerophis ophidion. The sequence goes on along the minus strand of NC_084625.1, from coordinate 47,343,406 downwards.
AGAACGTAGAACCTCACAGTGATGTTACTAGGAGTTGACTTGCAAGTGTTGATTTTTTGATTGATCATTTCTTTTGAAATCATAAGTCTAGCTGATATTTAAATACAGTATTAATCTTTAAATGATAATATAATATTTTGATTTTGATAATATCAGGGAAGGGGGCGGTTGGGTGTAAGGATAGGAGTTTATACACACACACATGCCTCAGACTGGAAGTCTCTCCAGAGAGTGGTGAGGACGGCGGAAAATATTATCAGGACTCCTTTTACTCCTATCCAGGAGATCGCAAAAAGCCGCTGCCTGACCAGGGCTCAGAAAATCTGCAATGACTCCTCCCACCCCCACCATAGACTGTTCTCACTGCTGGACTCTAGGAAAAGGTTCCGCAGCCTCCGAAACAGAACCTCATAGTTCTGTAACAGCTTCTTCCCTCAGGCCGTAAGACTCTTGAACACATCATAATTAAATAATCCCTTCAACTCCCCTCAAAATGGATTAACTCGCTGGAATAAAAAAGACAATATAACATACATCCATATGCAAAAGTGCAATATATTTATCTGTACAGTAATCTATTTATTTATATCTGCACCTTATTACTTTGTTTTTATCCTGCACTACAAAGAGCTAAGGCAACGAAATTTCGTTCTTATTTGTACTGTAAAGTTCAATTTTAAATGACAATAAAAAGGAAGTCTAAGTCTAAATAATATAAGTAAATAAAAAAACAAAAACAGATTTTGTGACGAGAAAAAATATTGATGTAACCATAATAGTATCGACTAGAAACGCTTTTGTACTTGGTATCATTACAGTGGATGTCAGATGTAGCTCAACCCACGGCGTTTGTTTACATTCAGGCTCGCTATATTTTGTTAGCGGTGACTCTCGGTGAGCTATTGTATCCTCCTATAGTGTGTAGTGAAGCATGTTGAGTTTATTCCTTGTCCTGCAGTGATAATAATACTTGTAAGAAACATACTTTATTTGTCGCCATGGAGGCGAGGATTAGTGAATTAGAAGTAGCAACACTGCAGACTGCGCTGAGATTATTGCAAAATAAACAAAAAATCACAAAACCGTCTGTCTGGGTTGGTCCGAAGAACCCGGAGGTGCGAGACCTCCACACCATGTCTTAAAACACCTCTTTCTGAGGGTGTTTCAGTGTTATAACTTTACCTTTATCTTTAGTTTTTAGACTAAAATGCGTCTGTTCTCCCTTTTCTGTCCACACACTGTGTCTGCTTGTAAGTATTCCGTGATTGTGCGCTGCCGAACATGCTCCTCTGCTCGTGAAACCAGCAATGTAAGGACGTGACGACACAACAAAGGTTTTTTAGAGGCGGTATAGTACTGAATATGATTCATTAGTATCGTGGTACTATACTAGTACTAGTATAGACACAATCGTTCAGCCATTTGGCGTGTTATGGACTCACCGTCATCAAGAATAATACGCGACGCCATGCACAAGACGCAGTTTTTCTTGTGTTAATTAAATGCGAAAAATTGACGAATGTGCTAAAAAACAATAATCACGATTATTTGGTTTGATAATGTAATCACGATTAATTCCACGATTACTCATTCATTTGATAACATTAGTATATATTGTACCACCAAAACTAAACTTTAAAAATAGTAGAAAAACAGGTAGAAATTAGTGACAAATACAACACAAGTAAAATGATAATACATTTATATAACAATAGCAATATAAAAAACAATACAATTCAGTTTTTCGTTTTGTTTTTAATTATGTTTTTTTAAAATAAACCACAACAATAAAAATAGTAATAGTATGTTTTTACACAGTCGTATTTTGTATAAGTATTTAGTAATTATTGTACCACCAAAACTCAACTTTAAATGTAGTAAAACAAAAACAAACTTGATTTCATTACAGAAACAGTAGACATGGCACAGAGATGTACGGATAACCTGCAGATGCATTTGTAACGATAAAGTCTCGGAAATCACAAAGGTGAGTTTTGTTGATGTTGACTGCCAGCTAATCGATGCTAACATGCTACGCTAATCGATGCTAACATGCTATTTACCGGCGGTGCTAAAGCAGACATGGCACAGAGATGTATGGATAACCTGCATTATATTACGTTTCCTTCCACCCACATTTAATGCCAAACAAACACTTACCAATCGACGGATTTAAGTTGCTCCAGTGTCACAAGATGCGAAAGTCCTGATCGTTTGGTCCGCACATTTTACCGGCGATGCTAACGCAGCTATTCGGCCATGCTATGGCTATGAATAGCGTCAATAGCTTCAGTTTCTTCTTGAATACTTTCACACTCCAACCATCCGTTTCAATACATGCGTAATCTGTTGAATCGCTTAAGTCGCTGAAATCCGAGTCTGAATCCGAGCTAATGTCGCTATATCTTGCTGTGCTATTCGCCGTTGTTTGTTTATATTGGCAGCACTGTATGACGTCACAGGGAAATGGATAGTGGCATCGAAAATAGCGAAAATCAAGCACTTTAAAGCTTTTTTTTAGGGATATTCGGAGACCGGTAAAATTTTGAAAAAAAACTTCCAAAAATACAACATGCCACTGGGAACTGATTTTTATTCATTTTCAACCCTTTTGAAATCGTGATAATGTTCCCCTTTAAGTGCTAAAAACATGGCTGGTAGGGAGGAGACAGAGTCAAATCCCGTAAATAAGACCGCCCTCAAAGCGCCACACCCTGAAGAGACGACCAGAAAGCGGTTTGAAGATGGTCCGTTAAATATTTCACGCAAAATTGTCAGCAAAGAACCACAATAACGTGATACGTAGACCGCAAGGAAGTGTTTTAAATGTAGAAAAAAAACTTAAATACGACCCCTTTAAATATAACTGTTATCTAAGCCTAGGAAAAAGTCAAGAGTTCTGTTACGGACAGAAACTTGCAGGCTTTTTTTTCCTGCAATGGCTCCCACTCATCTCCTGCGAGCGCTTCCTGCCCATTTCCTCTTCAAATATTTTCTTTACTCCTTGCCGCTTCCTCACTCGCTCCCTTACCGCCCATCTCTCTGGTGAGCTCCCGGATCTCCAATATTTGTCGAGAGATACATTGCCAATCTCCTGTTATCATTTTGTTCTGCTTTTTCATCTCGTCGCCTTTTAGTTCTCGTTCGTCTTTAGCTTTCTGCAGCCATGCACGTGCAACTTCCCGCCCGTGTTCTCATCGAGACATAAGCCATAAACAACGACGACGCAACTATTTTTGGGCAGAATCAGGGTTCACAACTTTATATTTTTGAAGCTGAATATATGGAGGATGAACTGGGGAGAAATACAGGAGAATGGTTGCACCGGGAGATTTTCGGAGAGGGGCATTGAAATTTGGGAGTCTCCTGGAAAAATCGGGAGTGTTGGCAAGTATGCGCTAACGTCGGTAGAACGCTGTAACAATAACAATAATGTCGCTACAGTTTGGTTCTTATACAGGTTACAGGACGTATATGAAGTATACATATTCAAAGCGATTTAGAGGTAAAACTGATTGCTCTCATTAGCTGCATTGCTAACCACCAAGAACGAGACGATTTTTTCATGTTTGAATGCAAAAAAAAAAAACTAACAAAACCTTCGGGCTTCTTGTCTCTCATAAGGATTAGCAACATTCCAATAAAGTGCGGTTTCCCTTTCATGAGTGCTGCAAACATCCCCTTTTCAGGGCCTGAGGAGACAATTTTAAATTGAACTTTATCTTAGTATGCTTGCCCTGCACCATGGAAAGCTCATATGACTGGCACTGATTCACAGTCCTTGAAAAACATGCACGACGAATCAAAAAACACCAACAAAGTCGAAAATTCTTATGTAGAGCTTAGTTTTAATGAGAAATATTAGGGGGCAAGAGAGGATATTTCTACAGACGAGTCACCAAAACAACGATTTACTTTCACGTTTTATAGTAAGAAATCGGCATTAAAGACTCCATCCGACCCATTTTTCATCAAAAAAAGAAGACATTTTTTAGAAAGTTCGGGGTGTTATGTCCTTTTTCCGAAAATTCCGTAATTTCAAATGGTCGAAAAGTAAAATTGTTCAAGAAAAAACTAAAAATCTTTCATTCAGCCATTTGGTGCGTTATGGACTCACAGTCGTCACGAAGAACACACAACGCCAAGACGCAGTGTTTCTTGTGTCAAATAAAAATTATTTGAATTAAATGCAGAAAAACGTCTGGTTATGGTGAAAATAATAATCACGATTATTTCGATTGATATTGTAATCACGATCAATTACACGATTATTCATTAATTTGACAACATTTGTATAGAATTAGGATAGAAATTAGTAACAAATACACCACAACAAGTAAAATGATAATACAATACATTTATATAACAATAGCAATATAAAAAAACAATACAATTAAGATTTTCCGTTTTGTTTTTAATTTTGTTTTTTAAAATAAACCACAACAATAAAAATAGTAATAGTATGTATTTACACATTAGTATTAGTAATTATTGTACCGCCAAAACTCAACTTTAAATGTAGTAAAACAAAAACAAATTTGATTTCATTGCAGAAAACTGCTATTTTTTCCCCACACTTTGAACCCTGCGCTCTCCACAATGGTGCAGCTAGTAGATGTGTTTACCCGGGGTTCACAAGCTTTAAATGCTGCCAATTAATTAGCCTCGTCAGATCAAACGGTGGACCGGTAACATTGTTCAAAACCAGAATCAAAACATTTAGCATGGTATTGACTCATGGTCGTCATGAATAATACGCGACGCCATGCACAAAACGCAATGTTTCTTGTGTCACATAAAATGTTTGTTAATTAAAAGCAAAAAAATCGACTATCGTGCTAAAAAAAAAAAAAAGGAATAACAGTTATTTGGTTTGATATTGTAATCACGATTAAATACACAATTATTCATTAATTTGATAACAATAGTTTTTATTGTACCACCAAAACTCAACTTTAAATATGGTAAAAAAAAAGGATATAAAAATACAAATCAGTTTTCCCGTTTTTTTTTAAATATTTTTTTTACTTTTTACACTTATTTTATATTATTTATATTTTACATGTATTATTTTACATCGTGTGTTTTTTGTGTCAAATAAAATGTGTGTTAATTAAATGCAAAAAAATCGATGATTATGCAAAGATAATAATCAATGATTTTTGATTGATATATTATCACGATTATTACATAATCATTCATTCATTTGATAACATTATTTCTTATTAAACCACCAAAACTCAACTTGAAATATGCTAAAAAAAATTGAAAGTGGATAGAAATTAGTAACAAATAAACCACATCAATAAAAATAATAATAATATGTTTTTACACATTAGTTTTTAGAAATTATTGTAAATTTAGTTTAAAAAAAAAAATTCTATTTTTTTCCCCACGCTTTGACCCCTGCGCTCTACACAACGTTGCCGCTAATTGATGTTTTTTTCCGGGGTTCACAAGCTTTACATGCTGCCAATGAATTAGCCTCATCAGATCAAACGTTGGACCAGTGAAATTGTTCACAACCTAAATAAAAACACTCACACGATCAATCATTCAGCCATTTGGCGCGTTATGGACTCACAGTCGTCATGAATAATACACGACGCCATGCACAAGACGCAGGCCGAAAGACGAAGACGATTGTTTACAACAAAAATAAAAATGCTAAATATCATTCATTTAGCCATTTGGCGCGTTATGGACTCACAGTCATCATGAATAATACAAGACGCAGGCCGAAAGACGAAGACGATAGTTCACAACAAAAACAAAAACACTCACACAAACATTCATTCAGCCATTTAGCGCGTTATGGACTCACAGTCATCATGAATAATACATGACGCCATGCACAAGACGCATGCCCAAAGACGAAGACGATTGTTTACAACAAAAACAAACACTCACAAACATTCATTCAGCCATTTAGCGCGTTATGAACTCACAGTCGTCATGAATAATACACAATGCCATGCACAAGATGCAGGCCGAAAGACAAAGACGATTGTTCACAACAAAAACGAAAACACTCAGAATCATTCATTCAGCCATTTAGCGCATTATGGACTCACAGTCGTCATGAATAATACACGATGCCATGCACAAGACGCAGGCCGAAAGACGAAGACGATTGTTCACAACAAAAACACTCACACAATCATTCATTCAGCCATTTGGCGCGTTATGGACTCACAGTCATCATGAATAATACACGACGCCATGCACAAGACGCAGCCCCAAAGGCTCATAGGACTCCGGAGGCAGTGGACGGGTACCGACGGGCCAAGCGGTGTGCAGCTTTAGCGGTCGCGGAGGCAAAAACTCGGACATGGGAAGAGTTTGGGAAAGCCATGGAAAACGACTTCCAGACGGCTTCGAAGCGATTCTGGAAGACGATTGTTCACAACAAAAACAAAAACACTCAAAAATCATTAATTCAGCCATTTAGCGCGTTATGGACTCACAGTCATCATGAATAATACAAGACGCAGGCCGAAAGACAAAGACGATAGTTCACAACAAAAACAAAAACACTCACACAAACATTCATTCAGCCATTTAGCACGTTATGGACTCACAGTCATCATGAATAATACACGACGCCATGCACAAGACGCAGGCCCAAAGACGAAGACGATTGTTTACAACAAAAATAAAACACTCAAAATCATTCATTCAGCCATTTAGCGCGTTATGGACTCACAGTCATCATGAATAATACGAGACGCAGGCCGAAAGACGAAGACGATTGTTCACAACAAAAACAAAAACAAACACACAATTATTCATTCAGCCATTTGGCGCGTTATGGACTCACAGTCATCATGAATAACACACGACACCATGCACAAGACGCAGGCCGAAAGACGAAGACGAATGCTCACAAGAAAAATAACAACACTCAAAATCATTCATTCAGCCATTTAGCGCGTTATGGACTCACAATCGTCATGAATAATACAAGAAACAGCCACCTCACGGAATGAAAACTACCACCACTAACTGGCACTTAATAACCACTTTGTTGAGTGACAGGCAGTGTCTTTTGTTAGAATTGTAAATGCACACAAGCAACTATTAACATATTTCAATGTGTACACCTGTGGCTTATAGACCTGGCTTGCCAATAAATCTACAAAATAAAATGAGTTATTAATTAGGTGGGTGCAGGTTTCAATCAGGTGCAGTCTAAAACCCTGACATTCCGGAAGTGAGACTTGTAAAACAATAATCAGCGCTTACCATCATGGTTGGGGTTCCCTAGTGTCCAAGGCTCATCCGAGTCAAAGTGCGTGTCGCCTCCGATGCCCGGCCCGGGGAAGTAGGCGTGGGCCAGGAATCCGCCTTCACCGTCGAACGGCGAGCTGTCGCCATGGAAACCTGAGGCAAAGATGATGGTGATGTCCACGTCTCTCTTGGTCCGCTCCAGCTCACTGTAGGGCACGGCCTCGAAGCGCAGCGGCGTCACGTTTTGCCAGACGTCGAAGGCTCGTCGGATGGCATCGTGGGTCTCCTCCGCACCCACCTTGGGCGTCACGTTCTTTATGCTGTGGAGATACCACGCAGTGTGAAAGGGAGGGTTTTTACAAATCGCCATCGCAAAACAGATCCAGAGCTAGGACGTGGTCTACAGAAGGTTTGCACGTGTACTTTCTTCCATGTTTACTAACATCGTGCAGCTCCACAAATGCCAACTTCGTGATTCGTATTCCAGTTTATTCAACAGCGAGATTTGATTCGCCACACTTTGCCTTTTCTTGGGCTTTTTTGTGATGTTGCCACATAATGGTAATTAACAGCAGCAAAGAAGAAAAAAGTGTGATGACAACCATAGAGCCAAAAAAATCAATCAATGTTTACTTATATAGCCCTAAATCACTAGTGTCTCAAAGGGCTGCACAAACCACTACGACATCCTCGGTAGGCCCACATAAGGGCAAGGAAAACTCACACCCAGTGGGACGTCGGTGACAATGATGACTATGAGAACCTTGGAGAGGAGGAAAGCAATGGATGTCGAGCGTGTCTAACATGATACTGTGAAAGTTCAATCCACAATGGATCCAACACAGTCGCGAGAGTCCAGTCCAAAGCGGATCCAACACAGCAGCGAGAGTCCCGTTCACAGCGGAGCCAGCAGGAAACCATCCCAAGCGGAGGCGGATCAGCAGCGCAGAGATGTCCCCAGCCGATACACAGGCGAGCAGTACATGGCCACCGGATCGGACCGGACCGGACCCCCTCCACAAGGGAGAGTGGGACATAGAAGAAAAAGAAAAGAAACGGCAGATCAACTGGTCTAAAAAGGGAGTCTATTTAAAGGCTAGAGTGTACAAATGAGTTTTAAGGTGAGACTTAAATGCTTCTACTGAGGTGGCATCTCGAACTGTTACCGGGAGGGCATCCCAGAGTACTGGAGCCCGAACGGAAAACGTTTTTAAGCCCGCAGACTTTTTTTGGGCTTTGGGAATCACTAATAAGCCGGAGTCCTTTGAACGCAGATTTCTTGCCGGGACATATGGTACAATACAATCGGCAAGATAGGATGGAGCTAGACCGTGTAGTATTTTTTACGTAAGTAGTAAAACCTTAAAGTCACATCTTAAGAGCACAGGAAGCCAGTACAGGCGTAATGTGATCAAACTTTCTTGTTCTTGTCAAAAGTCTAGCAGCCGCATTTTGTACCAACTGTAATCTTTTAATGCTAGACATGGGGAGACCCGAAAATAATACGTTACAGTAGTCGAGACGAGACGTAACAAACGCATGGATAATGATCTCGGCGTCTTTAGTGGACAAAATGGAGCGAATTTTAGCTTCTAACGGAGATGAAAGAAGGCCGTTTTAGTAACGCTTTTAATGTGTGACTCAAAGGAGAGAGTTGGGTCGAAGATAATACCCAGATTTTTTACAGAGTAACCTTGTTTTATTATTTGGTTGTCAAATGTTAAAGTTGTATTATTAAATAGAGGTCGGTGTCTAGCAGGACCGATAATCAGCATTTCCGTTTTTTTGGCATTAAGTTGCAAAAAGTTAGCGGACATCCATTGTTTAATTTCATTAAGACACGCTTCCAACTGACTACAGTCCGGCGTGTTGGTCAGCTTTAGGGGCATGTAGAGTTGGGTGTCATCAGCATAACAGTGAAAGCTAATACCGTATTTGCGTATGACGTCACCCAGCGGCAGCATGTAGATGCTGAAGAGTACAGGGCCAAGGACCGAACCCTGGGGAACTCCACACGTTACCTTAACGTAGTCCGTGGTCACACTGTTATGGGAGACGCACTGCATCCTATCAGTAAGATAAGAGTTAAACCATGACAGGGCTGAGTCTGACATACCAATTCGTGTTTTGATACGCTCTAATAAAATATTATGATCGACGGTATCGAAAGCAGCGCTAAGATCGAGGAGCAGCAACATAGATGACGCATAAGAGTCCATCGTTAGCAATAGATCATTAGTCAATTTTGCGAGGGCTGTCTCAGTCGAGTGATTTGCCCTGAAACCGGATTGAAAGGTTTCACATAGATTGTTAAACGCTAAGTGTTCATTTAGCTGCTCTGCAACAATTTTTTCGAGGATTTTCGAAATAAAGGGAAGGTGAGACACCGGTCGGTAGTTTACCATGAGGTTAGGATCGAGGTTAGGTCTTTTAAGGAGAGGATGAATAACCGCTTTTTTGAATGCAATGGGAACAGTGCCCGAGGAATGTGATACGTTTATAATATTTAGCACTGATGGACCTAATAATACAAAAAGCTCCTTGATAAGTTTCCCAGGAAGTGGGTCAAGTAAACATGTTGTTTGTTTTATTCCATTTACACGTTGTAACAATCCTTCTAATGCTATTTCATCAAAACGAGAGAAACTATTTTGGATATTTGCAGTATCCGCCGTATATACAATCGTATCTGTGTTACTATAACCCTGTTGTAGCTGGGACGCATTGTCTTTAATCTCCTTTCTAATAAGTTAAATTTTCTTATTAAAGAATTTCATAAAGTCATCTGCCGAATGGGTGGAGCTACTGGAAGGAGTCCCTTGTTGGGTTAGCAATGCTACTGTACTAAACAAAAATGTTGGATCGTTTTTATTAATGCGGATGAGATTTGAGTAATAATTAGTTTTAGCTAAGGTAAGCATGCGTTTATAAGTTATTAAACTATCACTCCATGCTTGATGGTGCACCTCAAGTTTAGTCGTGCGCCATTTGCGTTCCAGCTTTCTACATAATAATTTCTGAGCTCTAGTTTCTTCAGTAAACCATGGCGTACGCCTTTTTGGAGCCTTTTTTAACTTCAGCGGAGCTATACTATCAATGGTTTCGCGCAGGGCGTTGTTAAAGTTGTTAGTGAGGTTATCAATAGAGCCCACATACTTTGGGAACGGTGCCATTACCGAGGGCAGTAGGTCCGCAAGAGTCGTCGTTGTGGCAGCATTAATGTTGCGGCTGCTATAGCAGTTATTATTATTATTAGTTTGACGAACATGCGTCTGAACTTCGAATTTTATAAGGTAATGATCGGACAATACTTTAGTATACGGGAGTATCGTAACTTTGGAAACGGTGATACCTCTGACAAGCACTAGGTCTATTGTATTACCGCTGCGATGCGTCGGTTCATTTATTATTTGTGTAAGACCACAGCTATCAATTATAGACTGGAGCGCCACGCACGGTGGGTCCAATGAGGTATTCATATGGATATTAAAGTCCCCCATTATAATTATATTATCGGCGTGCGTCACTAGATCAGCAACAAACTCTGAGAATTCACTAATAAAGTCCGAATAGGGCCCTGGGGGGCGGTAGATAACGGCCAGGCACAGAGGCAGAGGTGTGGCAGACTTCATAGAAAGCACCTCAAACGATTTATATTTATTATTTAAGTTAGGACTAAAGTTAAAGTTTTCGTTGTATATTAGTGCGACACCCCCTCCCCTTTTGAGGTGACGGGCAATATGCGCATTCGTATAGTTAGGAGGGGATGCCTCATTTATCGCAAAAAAGTCGTCTGGTTTAAGCCAGGTTTCGCTAAGACCGATGACGTTAAGGTTGTTGTCTCTAATGACCTCATTGACTAATAACGTTTTGGGAGACAAAGATCTGATGTTTAGAAAGCCCATATTATAGGTAGTGGGCTGTTTTAAGGAGTTGTTGATAAAATTATCCGTAGTAGCAATATTAATAATGTTGCGTTTATTATGCGCAGTGTACTTAAAATAATTACGACCATATCTAGGAATTGATATGACGGGAATTTTCAGATTGTCTACTTGGCGCTGCGATAAACTGAACGCATCATAATTTGCCACCTCAGTAGAACGCATGTCTAACTCTGACGAAGTCATAGACACAGTAGAAAAAACATTTTGTGAGTTGTGTATTATTCTACGAAAATTGCTATGTGTACAGGGATCATCCAGCCTGGCGCTGGCTAGTTCTAGCTTAACTGACTCCATACCCAGGCTAGCAGGCTCTGTAATTGCCTGTGACCGGGCTTGCTCTAGTGCAGTTAGTCAAATGTGGCTCAATGCGAAATCTATGTTCCGAGACAAGAGGATAGCGCCTTCCTGGTTAGGGTGAAGGCCGTCTCTCCTCAGCAAGCAAGGTTTGCCCCAGAAAGAGGGCCAATTATCAATAACCAATGATTGACACACACACACCAGGTGTGGCGAAAATATTCTCTGCATTTGACCCATCACCCTTGATCACCCCCCTAGGGCAGGGGTCGGGAACCTTTTTGGCTGAGAGAGCCATGAAAGCCAAATATTTCACAATGTATTTCCGTAAGAGCCATATAACATTTTTCAACACTGAATACAACTAAATTTGTGCATTTTTAAGTATGACCAACATTTGTAGAGTCTTTTATTCTTTTTAACAACATTGTTATTATAAAAGTCAACCAGAAATACATATAACACTTCTTACCATTAAAGCGACATCTTGAACAGGTGCGGTAGAAAACAGATGGTTGGATTAAAATGCCTGAGAATGTTTTAAAATTTGAACGTTATTTTTGACACTGTGATTACCGGGGGAATTATTCATTACTTATCGTGTTAAGCAATCTCAGCTAAAATTTACCTGAGAGCCATATGCAGTCATCTGGCTCCCTACCCCTGGTTTAAGCATTAGACACCTTTTTACCTGCACCCTGCCTCCCGCTGTTTCCCCACGTCTACAAAGCATTTAGCTACCGACTGCCACGTACTGATATGGAAGAGTATTACACGGTTACTCGGCATAGCTCGGTTGGTAGAGTGGCCGTGCTGGCAACCTGAGGGGTTCCAGGTTCGATTCCCGCTTCCGTCATCCTAGTCACTGCCGTTGTGTCCTTGGGCAAGACACTTTACACACCTGCCCCCAGTGCCACCCACACTGGTTTAAATGTAACTTATATATCGGGTGTCACTTTGTAAAGCGCTTCGAGTCACTAGAGAAAAGCGCTATATAAATGTAATTATCTGAGAGCCATATGTAGTCATCAAAAGAGCCACATCTGGCTCTAGAGCCATAGGTTCCCTACCCCTGGTTTAAGCATTAGACACCTTTTTACCTGCACCCTGCCTCCCACTGTTTCCCCACATCTACAAAGCATTTAGCTACCGACTGCCACCTACTGATATGGAAGAGTATTACACGGTTACTCGGCATAGCTCGGTTGGTAGAGTGGCCGTGCTAGCAACCTGAGGGGTTCCGGGTTCGATTCCCGCTTCCGTCATCCTAGTCACTGCCGTTGTGTCCTTGGGCAAGACACTTTACACACCTGCCCCCAGTGCCACCCACACTGGTTTAAATGTAACTTATATATCGGGTGTCACTTTGTAAAGCGCTTCGAGTCACTAGAGAAAAGCGCTATATAAATGTAATTATCTGAGAGCCATATGTAGTCATCAAAAGAGCCACATCTGGCTCTAGAGCCATAGGTTCCCTACCCCTGGTTTAAGCATTAGACACCTTTTTACCTGCACCCTGCCTCCCACTGTTTCCCCACATCTACAAAGCATTTAGCTACCGACTGCCACCTACTGATATGGAAGAGTATTACACGGTTACTCGGCATAGCTCGGTTGGTAGAGTGGCCGTGCTAGCAACCTGAGGGGTTCCGGGTTCGATTCCCGCTTCCGTCATCCTAGTCACTGCCGTTGTGTCCTTGGGCAAGACACTTTACACACCTGCCCCCAGTGCCACCCACACTGGTTTGAATGTAACTTAGATATTGGGTGTCACTTTGTAAAGCGCTTCGAGTCACTAGAGAAAAGCGCTATATAAATGTAATTATCTGAGAGCCATATGTAGTCATCAAAAGAGCCACACCTGGCTCTAGAGCCATAGGTTCCCTACCCCTGGTTTAAGCATTAGACACCTTTTTACCTGCACCCTGCCTCCCGCTGTTTCCCCACATCTACAAAGCATTTAGCTACCGACTGCCACCTACTGATATGGAAGAGTATTACACGGTTACTCGGCATAGCTCGGTTGGTAGAGTGGCCGTGCTAGCAACCTGAGGGGTTCCAGGTTCGATTCCAGCTTCCGTCATCCTAGTCACTGCCGTTGTGTCCTTGGGCAAGACACTTTACACACCTGCCCCCAGTGCCACCCACACTGGTTTAAATGTAACATATATTGGGTGTCACTTTGTAAAGCGCTTCAAGTCACTCGAGAAAAGCGCTATAGAAATGTAATTATCTGAGAGCCATATGTAGTCATCAAAAGAGCCACATCTGTCTCTAGAGCCATAGGTTCCCTACCCCTGGTTTAAGCGTTAGACACCTTTTTACCTGCATTCTGCCTCCCGCTGTTTCCCACATCTACAAGGCATTTAGCTACCGACTGCCACCTACTGATATGGAAGAGTATTACACGGTTACTCGGCATAGCTCGGTTGGTAGAGTGGCCGTGCGAGCAACCTGAGGGGTTCCAGGTTCGATTCCCGCTTCCGTCATCCTAGTCACTGCCGTTGTGTCCTTGGGCAAGACACTTTACACACCTGCCCCCAGTGCCACCCACACTGGTTTAAATGTAACTTATATATTGGGTGTCACTTTGTAAAGCGCTTCGAGTCACTAGAGAAAATCGCTATATAAATATAATTATCTGAGAGCCATATGTAGTCATCAAAAGAGCCACATCTGGCTCTAGAGCCATAGGTTCCCTACCCTTGGTTTAAGCATTAGACACCTTTTTACCTGCACCCTGCCTCCCGCTGTTTCCCACATCTACAAAGCATTTAGCTACCGACTGCCACCTACTGATATGGAAGAGTATTACACGGTTACTCGGCATAGCTCGGTTGGTAAAGTGGCCGTGCTAGCAACCCGAGGGGTTCCAGGTTCGATTCCCGCTTCCGTCATCCTAGTCACTGCCGTTGTGTCCTTTGTAAAGCGCTTCGAGTCACTAGAGAAATGTGCTATATAAATATAATTATCTGAGAGACATATGTAGTCATCAAAAGAGTCACATCTGGCTATAGAGCCATAGGTTCCCTACCCCTGCCCTAGGAGGTGAGGGGAGCAGTGGGCAGCAGCCGCACCGCGCCCGGGAATAATTTTTGGTGATTAAACCCCCAATTCCAACTCTTAATGCTGAGTTCCAAGCAGGGAGGTACTAACTGACACAGATGGACAGAAAATCCTCCGTCAATGTAAGTCATACGCATATTAGACATATTCAGCAATATTATTTCATAATTTTATAAATGCATGCTGGGTGGCTTAAAGGGCTGTCTAAGATTAATTAAATTAATGCGTTACTCTGTCCTATAGTGTTTCTTTTAATGGCATTCCTTTTTTTTCCCGCATAGAATATACAAAAGCCAAAACTAGTGAAGTTGTCACGTCGTGTAAATGGTAAACAAAAAACAGTTTTGTAAAGGCTTTTCAACTTATATTCAATTGAATAGACTGCAAAGGCAAGATACTTAATGTTAGGACTGAGAAACGTTATTTTTTGCATATATTAGCTCATTTGGAATTGGATGCCTGCAACATGTTTAAAAAAAAAAAAGCTGGCACAAGTAGCAAAAAAGACTAAGAAAGTTGAGGAATACTCATCAAACACTTATTTGGAACATCCCAGAGGTGAACAGGCTAATTGGGAACAGGTGGGTGCCATGATTGGGTATAAAAGCAGCTTTGTGAGCAAATTCTCAAACAGTTTAAGAACATCAAAGAATTTAGGGATTTCGCTTCTAGGACATGCTACAGTTTCCATGCTAGTGGGTGGCTTACGCAGAACTAAATGGAGCAATTTGTGGTGTAAGGCAGCTCTGATACGTTGCAGGTGTTCAGAGGATTGGACTTTTTCCTTCCATGGAAATCTACTTTCTAATTAAGGATTATCAACACTGCACTGCCCGCTAAAAGCCCCGCTAAAACTTCTCCCGGACTAATTTGCTCTGAAAACACCTGGTGGACCACAAATAGGGTTTCCCTTCTGGTTTCGTCGCAGCTTCTAAGCATATCGGCATCGACCGACGACGGTATGTTTACCTTCTAAAGTGTGCATGTGCTGGCGGTTTGAAAAGTATTTGTGTAGGCGGAGATTATATGGGCGGTAATAGCAGAAAACTTGTGGGCTGTGAAAGCTTCCTGCAAACATCACATTTTACATTGCACAGCCACTTAGTCTTCGGATCAAGAAAAACATTTCCTTACCTATTGGTAGCTTTTTTTTCTGTGTTCAGAATGTGCTTAAGTAGCGATAATGTGAAATCAAACCATGGAGGAGATATTTCTAAAACGATCCCGCATTCCTTCCAACTTCTTCCAAACGAGTTGTTTGGAATTTTCCCAATTGGTGGTTAATAGTCCACGTTTGTAGTCAGATGCTCCTTCTTTTTTCTTTATCTTTTTGTTGTGGGGCAGACTGGCTCGTACGTGTACATGCATCGTTCGTTTTTTGCCATTTCTAACACAAAGTTCTAACTTATATCTGTCAGTACTCTCAATATGGAAGTGCTAAAAACTGTCGGTGCTTGGGGGTCTGAAGAACCCTCAGGAGGGCAAAGCCCCGCACTAACCAATAATAAATAAATAACTTCTTACCAGACTAAGTGGCTGTGCAATATAAAATGTGATCTTGAACAGGTGCGGTGGAAAAAACGGATGGATGGATTCAAAATGCATGAGAATTTTTTTATATTTTGAGCGTTATTTTTAACACTGTGATGACAAGTGGAATTATTCATTACTTATTGTGTTACGCAATGTCAGCTCAGATTTATCCGAGAGCCGGATGCAGTCATCAAAAGAGCCACATCTGGCTCTAGAGCCATAGGTTCCCTACCCCTGTTCTAGCAGGTGACTTTTCAAATGATGCTACAAATTAGCAGTAATGCTACTTTTTGTAGTGAAGCATTTGACAAATTACGGTTGTCTGTTCGACATCTTCCCGCTTGAAGCCAAACCACCGCCAGACGATGGACCCCCTGCTGGTTTTCTTGGGAATAACTTTTTCTTTTATTTGTTACCAGTTTTGCACCTTCTTTCTCTCGTATTACCACTCGCACTACCTAACGTTACCCATGCTGCTACCTCTCTGCTCTGCGAGGGCGTATACATATGGGACGTATGTTAGGTGCGCTTGTTTTACGTCTCAGTGAAAAAGGAGAGACAAGAAAGAGTGAGAAGAGCCTGTAGTGCATGGGTGTCAAACTCTGGCCCGTGGGCCGAATTTGGCCCGCCGTGTAATTTCATTCGGCCCCTTTAGGAAATATCAAATTAACATTAGAGCTGGTGCAGCTGTAACACCGCATTCACCAATAATAACCCTCCCGATTTTCCCGGGAGACTCCCGAAGTTCAGCGCCCCTCCCGAAAACCGTTCTCCCGAATTCCACCCGTAGAACAATATTGGGGGAGTGCCTTAAAGATACTGCCTTTAGCGTCCTATACAACATGTCATGTCTGCTTTTCCTCCATTCAAACAGCGTGCCGGCCAAGTCACATAATATACGCGGTTTGCACACATATATAAATGAATGCAATGCATACTTGATCAACGGTCATACAGGTCACACTGAGGGTGGCCGTATCAACAACTTCAACACTGTTACAAATATAGATAGTACTTTATGTACAGAGTTGAGATCAATTTAAATAAAAGTAAAAAGTAAATAATGGGGGTTTAAATGGAAACAAAATAGAGGAATATTACAATAAGAATAAAAACTAAAAAGCAACAATGG
Organism: Nerophis ophidion; assembly: GCF_033978795.1. NCBI lineage: Eukaryota > Metazoa > Chordata > Actinopteri > Syngnathiformes > Syngnathidae > Nerophis > Nerophis ophidion. Next base: position 47,326,204 of record NC_084625.1, on the reverse strand, counting down.
GAATAAAAATATAACAGTAAAATAAGAATATAACAAGACAAAGTAGGCAGTAGTGACCATGTTATGAAAACGTATTTCACTGTTATTGTTTTGCATCCCCTGTCATCCTAGTACCCCCCCCGCCCCAGAGAGGAGTTGTACAGTCTAATGGCGTGTGGGACAAAGGAGTTCTTGAGTCTATTAGTCCTGCACTTGGGATGAAGCAGTCTAGAACTGAACAGGCTCCTCTGGCTACTGATAACGCTATGCAGAGGGTGACTGGCATCATCCAGGATGCTCACTAGTTTGTCAACAGTCCTCTTCTCTGCCACCGTCACCAGTGTGTCCAGTTTCATTCCCATTGTAGAACCGGCCCGCCTGATCAGTTTCTCATATGCACCACACTGTGAAGCCACGCCAAACAAGAATGACAAACACATATCGCACCGAAACCCATAGCTCGGTTGGTAGAGTGGCCGTGCCAGCAACTTGAGGGTTGCAGGTTCGATTCCCGCTTGTGCCATCCTAGTTACTGCCGTTGTGTCCTTGGGCAAGACACTTTACCCACCCGCTCCCAGTGCCACTCACACTGGTTTAAATGTAACTTAGATTTTGGGTGTCGCTATGTAAAGCGCTTTGAGTCACTTGAGAAAAGCGCTATATAAATATAATTCACTTCGCTTCACAGAACAAACACCCAGAACCCCTTGCAGCACTAACTCTTCCGGGATGCTACAATATACACCCCCCCCCCCCGCTACAACCCAACCCCGCCCACCTCATTGTTATTTTATTTTCAAATGATTAGCCTGTGGAAAAAGTTAATGTTGATATTTACCTCAGAAGACTGCAAATATAAATTTAATTTAATATTACAGTGATGAATTTTAGTTTGTTTCTTGATAGTTGATTTTGCACTACGAAGTTATATAACTTGCGTTGCTTGTTCCATATTCAGTGTTAAAGCAACTCAGTGTAGCAAACTGAGCAATAATTAACGTTTTATTCCGGCACTTTCTCTTGCTACTTCAAGCCTGGAATGTTTGATTCGTTCATTATTGTTATTTTATTTTCAAACTTATTATTAGCCCGTGGAAAAAGTTGATTTTGATATTTACCTCAGAAGGCTGCAAATAGAAAAGAGGCATTCAATTTTTATTTAAAATTTATTTGATATGCATCGGTATTTTTTTAATTATTATTATCACTATTATTTGGAACTGGATTTTGCATGTCACTATAAAGTTATACAAGCCTTGCTTGTTCAATATTCAATGCAAAACTTGTTTAAAAGGTTAATTTATTCAAAACTTTATTCAGTTTTAAATTTTGGCCCACTCTGTATTTGAGTTTGACACCCCTGCTGTAAGCTAAAAGCAACCGCGTGAGAACGAATACTCAAATTTCACGATATATTCATTTTCTATATCGCACAGAGACAAACCCGCGATATCGCCCAGTCCTACTTGAACATATTACCCAAGTATTAGCGACATAGTTATTATTTACACCACAAATTCAGGACGACAAGCCTCAACTTTTTTTCCTACGGTTAGAACCCTGTGGCTTTTAAAACGGAGCGTCTAATTTCTGGATTTTTCTATATCCTCAGGAGTACATTCAGGTATTATTGTTGCTCTTCACGTATACAGTATTCCATCCATCCATCTTCTTCCGCTTATCCGAGGTCGGGTCGCGGGGGCAGCAGCCTAAGCAGGGAAACCCAGACTTCCCTCTCCCCAGCCACTTCGTCTATCTCTTCCCGGGGGATCCCGAGGCGTTCCCAGGCCAGCCGGGAGACATAGTCTTCCCAACGTGTCCTGGGTCTTCCCCGTGGCCTCCTACCGGTTGGACGTGCCCTTAACTACTCCCTAGGGAGGCGTTCGGGTGGCATCCTGACCAGATGCCCGAACCACCTCATCTGGCTCCTCTCGATGTGGAGGAGCGGCGGCTTTACTTTGAGTTCCTCCCGGATGACAGAGCTTCTCACCCTATCTCTAAGGGAGAACTCATTTCGGCCGCTTGTACCCGTGATCTTATCCTTTCGGTCATGACCCAAAGCTCATGACCATAGGTGAGGATGGGAACGTAGATCGACCGGTAAATTGAGAGCTTTGCCTTCCGGCTCAGCTCCTTCTTCACCACAACAGATCGGTACAACGTCCGCATTACTGAAGACGCCGCACCGATCCACCTGTCGATCTCACGATCCACTCTTCCTTCACTCGTGAACAAGACTCCTAGGTACTTGAACTCCTCCACTTGGGGCAGGGTCTCCTCCCCAACCCAGAGATATACAGTATCTCCGGGTATACAGTACTGGGAAATAAAATGAGACGATAAAATAAGCAATATCATAGAATTAGCTGGACAATAAACAAAAAGTACCAAGTATACGTACAAGGAAGACATGGTGAAATAACCGGATTTGGCGCGGAAGCAGATAATGCTCGTTTTTAACCATGAAGTATAAAAATATATTGGGAAGATTGCCCAGTTATGGGGTTTAATAAATATGTCCGGGTTAATAGACCAGTATCCAAGACTATTAAAGTGATGCATTGTAAAGTTTAATGGGCACAGGCAGCGATGACCTTCTGTGGCGTTCTGTTTTGCATCGTGGTGGGATAAGTCTCGCACTTAAAGTGCTTTTGGTGTTCGACCAGCACCTTCTGGAGTGGGTGAGGTACGTTGTCCAAGATGTTACAGGTTCCTCCTCTCTGTTGTCAGAGAGTCCAGCTCCAACTCAACGATGTCCCTGGCCTTTCGGATCAGTTTAAAGACCTACTGAAACCCACTACTACCAACCCCACAGTCTGATAGTTTATATATCAATGATGAAATATTAAAAGGGAACATTATCACAATTTCAAAAGGGTTAAAAACAATAAAAATCAGTTCCCAGTGGCTTGTTGTATTTTTCGAAGTTTTTTTCAAAATTTTACCGGTCCCGGAATATCCCTAAAAAAAGCTTTAAAGTGCCTTATTTTCGCTATCTTCGAAACCACTATCCATTTCCCTGTGACGTCATACAGGGCTTCCAATACAAAAAACATGGCGGTTACCACAGCAAGATATAACGACATTAGCTCGGATTCAGACTCGGATTTCAGCGGCTTAAGCGATTCAACAAATTACGCATGTATAGAAACAGATAGTCGGAGTATGGAGGCAGATAGCGAAAACGAAATTGAAGAAGAAATTGAAGCTCTTGAGCGAATAGCTATTGACGCTGTACTTAATGAAGTGGCCCATAGCACGGCTGCCTTATTAGCATCGCCGGTAAAATGTGCGGACCAAACGATCAGGACTTTCGCATCTTGTGACACTGGAGCAATTTAAATCTGTCGATTGGTAAGTGTTTGTTTCGCATTAAATGTGGGTATCTAGTTTCAAATGTACATACAGCTAGCGTAAATAGCATGTTAGCATCGATTAGCGTAGCATGTTAGCAGTGATTAGCTGGCAGTCATGCCGTGACCAGACATGTCTTATTTGCACATAAGTCAACAACATCAACAAAACTCACCTTTGTGATTTCGTTGACTTAATCGTTGCAAATGCATCTGCAGGTTATCCATACATCTCTGTGCCATGTCTGTCTTAGCATCGCCGGTCAAATGTGAAGACACTCTGGCACATTCAATGGGGGTCTGGCGGCAGATTTCTTGCCAGTGGTGCAACTTGAATCCCTCCCTGTTAGTGTTGTTACACCCTTTGACAACACACCGACGAGGCATGATGTCTCCAAGGTTCCAAAAAATAGTCGAAAAAACGGAAAATAACAGAGCTGAGACCCGGTTTTTGTAATGTGAAAATGAATATGGCGGGTGTGTTACCTCGGTGACGTCACGTTCTGACGTCATCGCTAAAAGACCGATAAACAGAAAGGCGTTTAATTTGCCAAAATTCACCCATTTAGAGTTCGGAAATCGGTTAAAAAAATACATGGTCTTTTTTCTGCACCATCAAGGTATATATTGATGCTTGTATAGGTTTGGTGATAATGTTCCACTTTAACATTGCATCACATGCCAATACGGCCTTATTAGTTTACTAAATTGCAATTTTAAATTTTCCGCAAAGCATCCTGTTGAAAACGTCGCGGAATGATGACGCTTGCGTGTGACGTCACCGGTGGTAGCGGATATGTTGTTCCAGCACTGATCACGGCTAAAAGTAGTCGTTTTTTATTGCATAATTACACAGTATTCTGGACATCTGTGTTGCTGAATCTTTTGCAATTTGTTCAATTAATAATGGAGACGTCAAAGAAGAAAGATGTTGGTAGGAAGAGGTGTATTGCAGCCGGCTGTAGCGACACAAACACAGCCGGTGTTTCTTCGTTTGGTGTGAAGCGGTCAAGCGAACATGGTTCTCTACCACATGTCAACCGGCAGGTTTCGCTGAGAAAATTGTGGTAATAAGTCGGCTCTTACCGTAAACATGAGCGGAGGTTGTGTCGTTCATCCTGCAACTGTCAAAGAAGTGAATTATATTTATATAGCGCTTTTTCTCTAGTGACTCAAAGCGCTTTACATAGTGAAACCCAATATCTAATTTTTTTTTTTTTTAAATTTAACATGTAAACCAGTGTGGGTGGCACTGGGAGCAGGTGGGTAAAGTGTCTTGCCCAAGGACACAATGGTAGTGACTAGGATGGCGGAAGCAGGGATCGAACCTGCAACCCTCAAGTTGCTGGCACGGCCGCTTTACCAACCGAGCTGTACCGCCCTATAAAGAGGCAGCTGTGACTTTCTTGGCTTCTCCGTGGCTTCCCTCAGAGACACTGGCGGTCACCACACCCCTCCGACTTTCAGGTATGACTATATAATCTCACTAAAACACTAGTAACACAATAAGCAGATAAGGGATTTTCCAGAATTACCCTAGTAAATGTGTCTGATAACATCTGAATCGCTCCCACTGCCCTCGTCTTTTTTTTCTTATTTTCTTCTAATCCTTCACTCTCACTATCCTCATCCAGGAATCTTTCATCCTCGCTCAAATTAATGGGGTCGCTTTCTCGGTCCGAATCGCTCTAGCTGCTGGTGGTCATGATTGTGAACAATGTGAGGATGTGAGGAGCTCTACAACCCGTGACATCACGCGCACATCGTCTGCTACTTCCTGTACAGGCAAGAATTTTTTATTAGCGACAAAAAGTTGGGAACTTTATCGTCGATGTTCTCTACTAAATCCTTTCAGCAAAAACATAGCAATATCGCGAAATGATCAAGTATGACACAGAATGGACCTGCTATCCCCGTTTGAATAAGAACATCTCATTTCAGTAGGCCTTTAATGGGACTGTTTGTATTAGAATTCTCTCGATACCAATATTGCCTGTGGAGTTCGATACTTTGATACTTTTCCAAATAAAGCGAGCCAAAAAAAAATGGCATTATTGGCTTTGTTTTGTCAAAAAAATCTGAGGGTACATTAAATATAGTTCAAACCCAGGCCGAGTCATACCAAAGACTTTAAAAATGGGAGCCATTACTAATGGCTGGAATTGGGGGGTCAAATCACCAAAAATGATTCCTAAAATCTGATATTTGCTGGATTTCTCCCAGGGATTAATAAAGTACTTTGTCTTGTATTATTTTCTATTGTACACATCACTCAGCTTTCGAACGTTGTAGTGAAAATCTCCTTCCGCGTCTGAGGAAACACTGCTTGGTGCCTCGTCTGAGCTGCTGTGATGTAGATTACCATAGTAACTAATTACATGACCATAGCGACTAATTACATTACCATGGTAACTAGTATATCATCCGTAAGCACAAATTCCAAGCATTAAAATACTTTGTACCGTTGAAGACTTACGATCATTAAAAAACATCACTGCACATCATAATGGCAGCTACACTTTGCATCGTAAAGATCTTAAAAAAAATGATTTGGGAATGTCAGGCGGGCCGGATTAAAAAACTCAACGGGCCGCGTGTGGTCCCTGGGCATTACTTTGCCCAGGTCTGCATAAGGCGCACCGGGTCATAAGGCGCACTGTCGAGTTTTGAGTCCGAAAAATATGGTGTACACGTACAAACCCCGTTTCCATGTGAGTTGAGAAATTGTGTTACATCATATTAGATTATCTCTATCCCAGAGAAGCCAGGGGTGTTTCTGGATGTTGTTGATAAATGGCTTTCGCTTTGCATAGTAGAGCTTTAACTTGCACTTACAGATGTAGCGACAAACTGTATTTAGTGACAGGGGTTTTCTGAAGTGTTCCTGAGCCCATGTGGTGATATCCTTTTAGAGATTGATGTCGGTTTTTGATACAGTGCAGTCTGAGGGATCGAAAGTCATGGTCATTCAATGTTGGTTTCCGGCCATGCCGCTTACGTGGAGTGATTTCTCCAGATTCTCTGAACGTTTTGATGATATTATGGAGCGTAGATGTTGAAATCCCTAAATTTCTTGCAATTGCACTTTGAGAAACGTTGTTGTTAAAGGGGAACATTATCACCAGACCTATGTAAGCGTCAATATATACCTTGATGGTGCAGAAAAAAGACCATCTATTTTTTTAACCGATTTCCAAACTCTAAATGGGTGAATTTTGGCGAATTAAACGCCTTTCTGTTTATCGCGCTGGAGGCGATGACGTCAGAATGTGACGTCGACGAGGTAACACGCCCGCCATTTTCATTTTCAACACATTACAAACACCAGGTCTCAGCTCTGTTATTTTCCGTTTTTTTGACTATTTTTTGGAACCTTTGGGGACATCATGCCTCGTCGGTGTGTTGTCGGAGGGTGTAACAACACTAACAGGGAGGGATTCAAGTTGCACCACTGGCCCGAAGATGCGAAAGTGTCTGCCGCCAGACCCCCATTGAATGTGCCAGAGTGTCTCCACATTTTACCGGCAATGCTAAGACAGACATGGCACAGAGTAGTATGGATAACCTGCAAATGCTTTTGCAACGATAGTCAACGAAATCACAAAGGTGAGTTTTGTTGATGTTCACTGCCAGCTAATCGATGCTAACATGCTACGCTAATCGATGCTAACATGCTATTTACCGGCGGTGCTAAAGCAGACATGGCACAGAGATGTATGGATAACCTGTAGATGCATTTGCAACTATATTACGTTTCCTTCCACCCACATTTAATGCGAAATAAACACTTACCAATCGACGGATTTAAGTTGCTCCAGTATCAAAAGATGCGAAAGTCCTGATCATTTGGTCCGCACATTTTACCGGCGATGCTAACGCAGCTATTCGGCCATGCTATGGCTATGAATAGCGTCAATAGCTATTCGCTCAATAGCTTCAGTTTCTTCTTCAATACTTTCATACTCCAACCATCCGTTTCAATACATGCGTAATCTGTTGAATCGCTTAAGTCGCTGAAATCCGAGTTTGAATCCGAGCTAATGTCGCTATATCTTGCTGTGGTATTCCCATTGTTTGTTTACATTGGCAGCACTGGATGACATCACAAGGAAATGGCCAGTGTCTTCGCAGACAGCGAAAATAAGGCACTTTAAAGCTTTATTTAGGGATATTCCGGGACCGGTAAAATTTTGAAAAAAAAATTCAAAAAATACAACAAGCCACTGGGAACTGATTTTTATTGTTTTTAACCCTTTTGAAATTGTGATAATGTTCCCCTTTAAACTGTTTCTATTTGCTCACGCAGTTGTGGACAAAGGGGTGTACCTCGCCCCATCCTTTCTTGTGAAAGACTGAGCATTTTTTGGGAAGCTGTTTTTATACCCAATCATGGCACCCACCTGTTCCCAATTAGCCTGCACACCTGTGGGATGTTCCAAATAAGCGTTTGATGAGCATTCCTTTATCAGTATTTATTGCCACCTTTCCCAACTTCATTGTCACGTGCTGCTGGCATCAAATTCTAAAGTTAATGATTATTTGCAACAACAAAAAAATGTTTATCAGTTTGAACATGAAATATGTTGTCTTTGTAGCATATTCAACTGAATATGGGTTGAAAAGGATTTGCAAATCATTGTATTCCGTTTATTTCCTTTAAGAAGGGGGACCGGAGGGTGTGTTCCAACTATCGTGGGATCACACTCCTCAGCCTTCCCGGTAAGGTTTATTCAGGTGTACTGGAGAGGAGGCTACGCCGCATAGTCGAACCTCGGATTCAGGAGGAACAGTGTGGTTTTCGTCCTGGTCGTGGAACTGTGGACCAGCTCTATACTCTCGGCAGGGTTCTTGAGGGTGCATGGGAGTTTGCCCAACCAGTCTACATGTGCTTTGTGGACTTGGAGAAGGCATTCGACCGTGTCCCTCGGGAAGTCCTGTGGGGAGTGCTCAGAGAGTATGGGGTATTGGACTGTCTTAAAGTGGCGGTCCGCTCCCTGTATGATCAGTGTCAGAGCTTGGTCCGCATTGTCGGCAGTAAGTCGGACACGTTTCCAGTGAGGGTTGGACTCCGCCAAGGCTGTCCTTTGTCACCGATTCTGTTCATAACTTTTATGGACAGAATTTCTAGGCGCAGTCAAGGCGTTGAGGGGTTCCGGTTTGGTGGCCGCGGGATTAGGTCTCTGCTTTTTGCAGATGATGTGGTCCTGTTGGCTTCATCTGGCCGGGATCTTCAGCTCTCACTGGATCGGTTCGCAGCCGAGTGTGAAGCGACCGGAATGAGAATCAGCACCTCCAAGTCCGAGTCCATGGTTCTCTCCCGGAAAAGGGTGGAGTGCCATCTCCGGGTTGGGGAGGAGACCCTGCCCCAAGTGGAGGAGTTCAAGTACCTAGGAGTCTTGTTCACGAGTGAGGGAAGAGTGGATCGTGAGATCGACAGGCGGATCGGTGCGGTGTCTTCAGTAATGCGGACGTTGTACCGATCTGTTGTGGTGAAGAAGGAGCTGAGCCGGAAGGCAAAGCTCTCAATTTACCGGTCGATCTACGTTCCCATCCTCACCTATGGTCATGAACTTTGGGTCATGACCGAAAGGATAAGATCACGGGTACAAGCAGCCGAAATGAGTTTCCTCCGCTGTGTGGCGGGGCTCTCCCTTAGAGATAGGGTGAGAAGCTCTGCCATCCGGGAGGAACTCAAAGTAAAGCCGCTGCTCCTCCACATCGAGAGGAGCCAGATGAGGTGGTTCAGACATCTGGTCAGGATGCCACCTGAACGCCTCCCGAGGGAGGTGTTTAGGGCACGTCCAACCGGTAGGAGGCCACGGGGAAGACCCAGGACACGTTGGGAAGACTATGTCTCCCGGCTGGTCTGGGAACGCCTCAGGATCCCCCGGGAAGAGCTAGACCAGTGGTTCCCAAAGTGGGCGGTACCGCCCCCCTGGGGGTGGTGGAAAGATCTGGGGGGGCGGTGAGGAAGAAGGGGACGGTAGGGGGGCGGCAGTCCGAAGTCGAAGTCAGAAGTTCGAACGTTTGTTTGACGATTTGTACACAACACGTGCAGCAGGACGAGTCAGTGGACGACGCATCAGGGTCCGGTTACCACACGCCAAAATCATATTTAGTAGAACGGGGCTTCAGTGCAGTCGCCTTGCTTCTTTCCAAGCAAAGAAACCGACTGAAAATTACTGACCGCGGGGATCTACGACTTCTTCTTAGTGAGTTCCAGCCTGATGTTGAGAAGCTTATGTCCCTGCACCAAGCACATCCATCCCATTAATATTAAGTGTGAGACAATGAAGGTTACTGGTGGAATGTTTATTTACCATTCTATGTTGCTGAAACAGTTAAAACTGCTAAAAAATAAATTGGTTTACTAAATTGGGTTTTGTTTGTGAAATACACATTTGTGTTTAACCTTTCTCTTTTCAAATTGCAGCATACCAAATATCAAGAAAGAGGTGTTTGTTTCCAAATGTGTCTGTGGGGGGGGCGCTAGGAATTCACTGGGGAGCCAAGGGGGCGCCAGCCTGCAAAAGTTTGGGAACCATTGAGCTAGACGAAGTGGCTGGGGAGAGGGAAGTCTGGGCTTCCCTGCTTAGGCTGTTGCCCCCGCGACCCGACCTCGGATAAGCGGAAGAAGATGGATGAATGGATGGATGTATTCCGTTTATATTTACACAATTTCCCAACTCATATGGAAACGGGTTTTGTATATATATATATATATATATATATATATATATATATATATATGAAACCTTTTTGGATGTTTTTAAGACCAACAATTTCTGTCAATTAAGTTGACTTGGCTGATTTCAGAACAATATGGCATCCTGGCTCAAGGGCAAAAAAATGATTAAAGTGCAGGGAGCAGCCGCAAATTGAGGAATGAAAGAATCCCAACCTTCTCTGAGGCCGTATCAAATATTCAACGCCACGTTGCGAGGTGATAATTACTCTGGATGTGACTCGGGCGCTACAATAGTGCGTGCATGCAGGGAAAAACAGTAGGGATGCCAAAGCTAATTAGGGCCTCCGAAGCGCTCGTACTGTATGCGGCTACGTGGAAACAAGTGCACACTGGGTGCCCCGTGCATTAATTACGCCTTTCCAAATGGCAGCTCTGTTTTGTGACGGTTATTCAACCAGTTTGAAGGATATTTTCAGGAAGGGCCAAGACTTGACGTGACCAAAGGCTGAAAGGAAACAAACTGATATTTCTGGAAGGGCATTCACGATTCAGTCGTTTTATTTTTCGCTGGCTTTTATTGATCGACATGTCAGTCCTATCGACGGAGCAGAATGTTAAACCCACTTTAGCTAATGAAAGATAACACGTAAAATCTCTATTACACCATGACCTTCTCGTCAATTTGTTGGAGTTGGCCCTGTTGTGTATGTCAGCGGTAATTGCTGTCAATGGCACGATGTCACAACGGTGACAAATAAATTCATTTAAAAAATGCTATTCATACTTTACTATGGGCTTCACGGTGGCAGAGGGGTTAGTGCGTCTGCCTCACAATACGAAGGTCCTGCAGTCCTGGGTTCAAATCCAGGCTCGGGATCTTTCTGTGTGGAGTTTGCATGTTCTCCCCGTGAATGCGTGGGTTCCCTCCGGGTACTCCGGCTTCCTCCCACTTCCAAAGACATGCACCTGGGGATAGGTTGATTGGCAACACTAAATTGGCCCTAGTGTGTGAATGTTGTCTGTCTATCTGTGTTGGCCCTGCGATGAGGTGGCGACTTGTCCAGGGTGTACCCCGCCTTCCGCCCGATTGTAGCTGAGATAGGCGCCAGCGCCCCCCGCGACCCCGAAAGGGAATAAGCGGTAGAAAATGGATGGATGGATACTTTACTATTAACAAATATAAAATATAAAAACTTGAGGGTTGCAGGTTCGATTCCCGCTTCCGCCATCCTAGCCACTGCCGTTGTGTCCTTGGGCAAGACACTTTACCCACCTGCTCCCAGTGCCACCCACACTGGTTTAAATGTAACTTAGATATTGGGTTTCACTATGTAAAGTGCTTTGAGTCACTAGAGAAAAGCGCTATATAAATATAATTCACTTCACTACAATAGTTAAAAAACAAATAAAGTGCACTTTTGTGCATGATGTCACACAAGATATTGATAACACAATTCTATCACATAGCCACAATCTGTCCCCAGCTTTCCACCGGGTGGTTCCTCCTCATCCTCCTCTCGGTTTTTCTGCCTCTGTTCATCGTCCTCATTTCCACATCCGGTACCCCTCGCACCCTTCACTGACCCTTAGACAGCTCCCACATCAGAGGCAAGAGTAATAAAACCAAGGTCTTGTGATCACCGACTCAAATCCCTCGTGTAATAACTTCAGACGAGCAATGCAAAAAAAGCAAGAGCCGGAGCACTTCTGGGATCGGTGATAAACAGACGCAAAAACCGCTGCGTGTCTCGTTTCATGGTACCCTTCTTAAGGATCGCCCCGTAAAACACAAAGCCGAGGGGTAAGCCGCGGTATCGACAGGAGAGATTTCCCAAAACGTGGTCGAGCAACCTCGAACTCAACCTCGGCTCACAGCAACGTTGAACTTTCAATGACCCCTCATGTTTTCTACCTTCTCTACGTGGGTGGGATGTGGAAAAAAGAAACCGCAAAACAAATTTAAGGAGCAGAATTACCATTGACTCGGTTCTGGGTTTGTTTTTGTTGTTTTTTTTTTTTTTTTACCAGCAAGCTTTTCAGAGGCACTCACCTGTAAGTGATATGTTTGTGTTGCCACTTTTGTCCCGTGAGGGCGTATCGACGTTTCCTGACGCTGAATTTTGTAACACCTGCCATCTGGTCAGGAACGCCACATCTGGGCTTCTTCATCCACCTGCGGGAAAGAGTAAATCATGTTGACACTGATGACGCTCGCTCGGGTCGACTGGAAGCTCAAAGCAGCACAGTAGGAAACTACCGGGATGGGCGTTTTGTTTAGTGCTGCAAGGGGTTCTGGGTATTTGTTCTGTTGTGTTTATGTTGTGTTACGGTGCAGATGTTCTCCCAAAATGTGTTTGTCATTAGTGTGGGTTCACAGTGTGGCGCGTATTTGTAACAGTGTTAGTTGTTTATACGGCCACCCTCAGTGTGACCTGTATGGCTGTTGACAAAGTATGCAAAGCATTCACTTGTGTGTGTGAAAAGCCGTAGATATTATATGATTGGGCCGGCAGGCAAATGCAGTGCCTTTAAGGCATGTCCCCAATATTGTTGTCTGCGTGGAAAATCGGGAGAATGGTTGCCCTGGGAGATTTTTGGGAGGGGCACTGAAATTCGGTAGTCTCCCGGGAAATTGTTGGCAAGTATGACCGGGACACCGCAACTGCCCTGTACTTCTCCCTACGTCCGTGTAACACTCTGCACAGTGGCGTTAAAAAAAAGTCATGAATTTTACTTTTTGAAACAGATACCAATACTTTCCGATATTACATTTTAAAGCATTTTATGGCCGATAATAACGGCAGTCCGATATTATTGGACATCTCTAGTAAGAACTTTATATAAGAAATGGCAAAAGCGTAGGATGAATGTCCCACCACAAGAAGACACTTGTTGACTACGGTGTCGGCACTGACTATAATGGCGGACAAGCGCAAATTTTCAGGACTTATGCATATCGCAAATACATATCAGTAGATACCATAAGGTAAGAAAAGTTGGTTTTGCATAATATTGAAAAACAAAACAGCAGATAATATGTCTGCTAATGGATGCCATTACACATACCATAATAGTATTCGTATGTTGACAATCCATCAAGCAGTGCGGCTTCATAGATTACCAAAATCGTACTAAAACATTTTGGCAGATTTTTTGAGCACCGTGTGTAATGTTCTATATTCTCAATGGACATTTAAAGTGATGCTGTTGTTTGATAGCGTCATCCTGCAGTCTACACGTATCTCTTATGTGTGACTTCCATCTACTGGTCACACTTATCATTACACTATGTAGCAAATAAAATAGCTTCGAGGTTGGTATCTACAACCAGAATTATTCCGTACAATAGGCACGGCGATTTTTAGAAAAAGAAAGGCTTATGGTCCGAAAAATACGGTATTTTTATATTTTTTTTACGTAATTTTGACTCTTTTGCATAAACTTAGTATCGGGGTAGATAAGAATCGCAAGTTGAATGTCAATAGATTTTTTGGATTTGAAATATACACCAAAGGTTTCACAAATCGGGTTTTTAATCTTCCAAATCTGTGGTATAATCTAGTCCAGATTTAAGAACTAATATGGGTTGATGTGACTTTATATCCTGTTCACAAATAAATGAAAGGTTTTAGAAACCATAAACTTTGTTAATAATGAATCTTCATACATTTATTTTCATATTGTTGCACTACAGTTGTGACATAACGATTTAATTATAACCTTTCAACTAAAGCGTATTAGTCTGGTATCGACCATCATTATTGTACACCGTTTGGATCAGGTGTCGCAAAACAGATACAGCAATCACAAAACCGATGCACTGATTGTTAGAACACGGAGTCTGCGATACCATACTCACAGATTGAGATAGGCATTTGCAAAATAGTTTTGCCACAATTATACTTCCACAAATAACGCCCCGCAGAGGCGTGCATGTACTGGAGATTAACTTCCCATAGCAACCGAGTCTTGCTTTGCTCATTTCAAATATTCATGATGCCTGTTCACAGGACGATGTAAAATAGACAACCAGCAGAAAAACACAAACATGACATGCATATCATTATTTCCACACTACACATGTATGCATTCTTCAGATGGATACAAAGATGACAGCAAAAGGGCACCTCACCTTACTGTGTTAGTGCTGCGTCCAGAGAAGCGTTGGAAAAAATAGAAAAAACAGGCACACCGTTAGCTTATCACATTTTCCCCCCCCCGTTTCAGTCCGTTGGCTGGATGGCGCTCCCTCGGCCGTAACGCGTTCCCACGTTACAGTTCATTGCCATTTGTGGCACGGCTGGCATTTCAGTGTCGGTGGGGACAAATGTCACTGAAGACTGTGTGGGTTACCAGCAGGTAAAAAGCTATCTTGGAAAGTGTCGAGGATCAATGTCTACACGTCGATAGACTACTTGACTTTGAGGAGAATACTTCCTCATGTTGTTACTTGGAGTTTTCAAGTTTATTTAAATCTGAATGTCTGACTACCAGTGCTATCCTGGAAGGTTTTTTTAGCAGAATATTGTACAAGTAAAGCCCTACAGTCCAACCTCAACTTTTCGATTTATGAACCACAAACTCACGCACACAGACAGACGTAGAAATAGGGTTGTTTTGATACTAATATTTTGATACTTTTCCACAAAAAAATGGCATGATTGGGCTTTATTTTAACAAAAAAATGTACGGTACATTGAACACATGTTTCTTATTGCAATGTTGTCCTTAAATAAACTAGTGAAATTACGAGACAACTTTTCTTTTATTGGTAAGTAAGCAAACAAAGGCTCCTAATTTAGTCTGCTGACGTTAGCAGTAACATATTGTGTCATTTATCGACCTATTGTTTAGTCAAAATGATGGACAAATGGCAGAAAATGAATAATTAATCTACTTGTCAATATCTGCTTACTTTCTCGTTTAACAGGTTCTATCTACACTTCTGTTAAAATGCAATAAACACTTATTATTTTGCTGTTTGGATGCTTTACATTTTTTTTGGATGAGACACAAATCCGATACCAAGTAGTCACAGGATCATACATTGGTCATAATTTAAGTCCTCATGTATCCAGAGACGTATTTCCTGAATTTATAAATATAAATGTTGAAAAAACGAAAAAAAATATTGATGTGATCATAGTAGTATTGACAAAATACACTCATGTACTTGGTATCATTACAGTGGATATCAGGTGTAGATCCACCCCGTGGCGTTTGTTTACATTGTGATACGGGTGAGCTACGGTGAGTAGTGAAGCATGGTTAGCTATTCCTCGTCGTTCAGGGATGACACTTGTAAGAAACGTACTTTATTTGTCGACATGGAGGCTATGATTAGTGATTTAGAAGTAGCTAAAAACACTGCCGACTGCGTATGGACGTTAGCCGCTAACTAGCTAGCCATGTCTTAAATCTTATAATCCCGATTTTTTGACACTTGGAAAAAATCCTGACTTTGTGACACTTAGAAAAAATTCTGACTTTTTGACACAGAAAAAATCCAGACTTTTTGTCACTTACAAAAAAGCCCAACATTTTCCCCTACAACTGCTGGTACCCTGAATAAGTGACAGAAAAATATCCCGATTTTTTGACACTTAAAAAAAAATCCAGACTTTGTGACACTTGGAAAAAACTCAAGAGTTTGTGACACTTACAAAAAAATCCAGATATTTTGACACTTAAAAAAATCCAGACTTTTTGACACTTGGGAAAAATTCTGACTTTTTGAGACTTGGAAAATATTCAGACTTTTTGACACTCAGAAAAAATCCGGACTTGATATTCAGAAAAACATCTGACTTTTTGACACTTGGAAAAAGCCCAACTTTTTAACCTACAACTGCTGGTACCCTAAATAAGTGACAGAAAAAAATCCACACTTTTTGACACTTAGAAAAAATCCACACTTTTTGACACTTAAAAAAAAATCCCGACTTTGTGACACTTAGAAAAAAGCCCAACTTTTTTCCCTCCAATTGTTGGTACCCTAAATAAGTGACAGAAAAATCCCGACTTTTTGACACTTGGAAAAAAGACCAACTTTTTCCCTTACAACTGCTGGTACCCTAAATAAGTGACAGAAAAAAATCCCAACTTTTTGACACTTATAAAAAAATCAGGACTTCTTGTCACGTATAAAAAATCCCGACTTCTTGACACTTACAAAAAATCCCGGTTTTGTAACACTTGGAAAAAATCCCGACTTTGTGACACTTGGAAAAAAATCCCGACTTTTTTGTCCTTCAACTGCTGGTACCCAAATAAGTGACAGAAAAAATCCTGACTTTTTGACACTTGAAAAAAAATCCTGACTTTTTGACATTTACAAAAAAATCCGACTCTGAAAAAAATCCCGATTTTTTGACACTTGGAAAAAATCTATACTGTTTTCTCCTTAAAATGCTGGTACCCCAAATAAGTGCCAGAAAAAAATCCCAACTTTATGACACTTGGAAAAAATCTCGACTTTGTGACACTTGGAAACAATCCCGTCTTTGTGACACTTTGAAAAAAAAATTCCGACATGGTGACACTTAGAAAAAATCCCGACTTTGTGACACTTTGAAAAAAATCCTGACTTTTTGACACTTGGAAAAAATCTCGACTTTTTTCTCCTTCAACTGCTGGTACCCCAAATAAGTGCCAGAAAAAAATCTAGACTTTTTGACACTTAAAAAAATACAGTCTTTGTGACAGTTGGGAAAAAAATCCCAATTTTTCGACACTGAGAAAAAATACCAACTTTTTGACGCTTAGAAAAAAAATCCGGACTTTTTGACACTTTGAAAAAATCCAGACTTATTGACACTGTGAAAAAAGATCCAGATTTTTTGATTTTAGAAAAAATTGCGACTTTTTTCCCCACCAACTGCTGGCACCCCAAATAAGTGACAGAAAAAATCCCGATTTTGTGACACTTGGAAAAAATCCCAATTTATATAATCCTGAGATTTAGAAAAAAGTGACTGTAACATCAGTGCTATTTTGTTTGTGTGCAATGTGGATGTTGTTTTGCTTCTGCATAAAAATCAGAAGTATTAACACTACACCTTTTTATTTCTTGTTCTCTAAAATACACAATGGACTTTATACTTAAGTAATGTTTATTTTACGTAGATTTTTAGTCAAACAAACTTAAATGAAGGAAAAAGTGTGAAAAAATTAATCTGAGAAAGGAAAATAATTCAAAACAAGGAACATCAATCCTCAACAAAAATTCTGGTGCTTCTGTTAACTACCTGTCCAGCTGCGCACGCAGGATTGAATAGCAAGGGCAGAATGATGAATTGATTGGTAGTACAGTGAAAAAGCTGATGTGTTTACTTAGAAATAAGTAAACACAGTTTTAAAGGACGGAAACGTCCACATTTCGATGTACGGCCCCTGAGCCCTTTGGCTCTTGAAACTGTGGCGCTTTTCATGATGTACTTGAATAGCCCCGATCTACAATAACACCAGAAATAGATGCTAAATTTGATGCTAGTCATTTTTAAAGGCCTACTGAAATGAGATTTTCTTATTTAAACGGGGATAGCAGGTCCATTCTATGTGTCATACTTGATCATTTCGCGATATTGCTATATTTTTGCTGAAAGTATTTAGTAAAGAAAATCGAGGATAAAGTTTGCAACTATTGGTCCCTCTTAAAAAACTCCCTGCCTTTCCCGGAAGTAGTGCGCGTAACGTCACAGATTGTCGGACTCCTCATATCCACCCAATGATTACAATCATGGACGCCAGCAGCGCGAGCTATTCTGACCGGGAAAGCGACAATATCCCCATTAATTGGAGCGAGGATGAAAGATTTGTGTCTGAGGATATTGTTAGCGACGAACTAGGGAAAAAAAAAAAAGCGACAGCTCCCGGCGACGGCAGTGTGAGCGTTTCAGATGTAATTAGACACATGTACTAGGATAATTCTGGAAGATCCCTTATCTGCTTATTGTTTTAATAGTGTTTTAGTGAGATTTTAAAGATTGTAAAAACAAACTTCGAGGTCGGATGGCTGCGTTGAACACAGTGTGTCTCAGAGAGAAGCCGAAGAGCCAAGCTCACAGCTGCTGCAGAACGACGAATAAGCCACGGATGTCTTCGGTAAGATATATATCACAATTTCCCCATCCAAAAACACGCTGGTTGACATAGAGAGAACATGTTTGCTTGACCGCTCTGCTTTCACAACAAACAAAGAAACGCCGGCTGGGTCTCGGTGCTAAAGACACCTGGAATCCACTGCTTTCCACCAACAGCATTGTTCTTTATAGTCTCCGTTATTAAATGAACGAATTGCAAAAGATTCAGCAACACAGATGTCCAAAATACTGTGTAATTATGCCGTTAAAGCAGACGACTTTTAGCTGTGTGTGTGTGCGCAGCGCTAATATTTCCTCACAGTCCGTGACGTCACGCGTATACGTCATCATTCCGCGACGTTTTCAACAAGGAACTCCCGGGAAATTTAAAATTGCAATTTAGTAAACTAAAAAGGCCTTATTGGCATGTGTTGCAATGTTAATATTTCATCATTGATATATAAACTATCAGACTGCGTGGTCGGTAGTAGTGGGTTTCAGTAGGCCTTTAAAGGGGAACATTATCACAATTTCAAAAGGGTTAACAACAATAAAAATCAGTGCCCAGTGGCTTGTTGTATTTTTTGAATTTTTTTTCAAAATTTTACCGGTCCCGGAATATCCCTAAATAAAGCTTTAAAGTGCCTTATTTTCGCTATCTTCGAAACCACTATCCATTTCCCTGTGACGTCATACAGGGCTGCCAATACAAACAACATGGCGGTTACCACAGCAAGATATAGCGACATTAGCTCGGATTTCAGCGGCTTAAGCGATCCAACGGATTAGGCATGTATAGAAACAGATGGTCGGAGTATGGAGGCAGATAGCGAAAACGAAAATGAAGAAGAAATTGAAGCTATTCGGCCATAGCGTGGGTGTACCTAATGAAGTGGCCCATAGCATGGCTGCCTTATTAGCATCGCCGGTAAAATGTGCGGACCGAACGATCAGGACTTTCGCATCTTGTGACACTGGAGCAACTTAAATCCGTCGATTGGTAAGTGTTTGTTTCGCATTAAATGTGGGTATCTAGTTTCAAATGTGCATACATCTGGCGTAAATAGCATGTTAGCATCGATTAGCGTAGCATGTTAGCATCGATCAGCTGACAGTCATGCCGTGACCAAATATGTCTGATTAGCACATAAGTCAACAACATCAACTAAACTCACCTTTGTGATTTCGTTGACTTAATCGTTGCAAATGCATCTGCAGGTTATCCATACATCTCTGTGCCATGTCTGTCTTAGCATCGCCGGTCAAATGTGTAGACACTTTGGCAAATTCAATGGGGGTCTGGCGGCAGATTTCTTGCCAGTGGTGCAACTTGAATCCCTCCCTGTTAGTGTTGTTACACCCTTTGACAACACACCGACAAGGCATGATGTCTCCAAAATTCCAAAAAATAGTCGAATAAACGGAAAATAACAGAGCTGAGACCCGGTGTTTGTAATGTGAAAATGAAAATGGCGGGTGTGTTACCTCGGTGACGTCACGTTCTGACGTCATCGCTAAAAGACCGATAAACAGAAAGCCGTTTAATTCGCCAAAATTCACCCATTTAGAGTTCGGAAATCGGTTGAAAAAATAAATGGTCTTTTTTCTGCAACATCAAGGTATATATTGACGCTTACATAGGTTTGGTGATAATGTTCCCCTTTCACAAATAATGACCAAAATTGTTAGCAAAATCTCTAGAAAAAACATTCTATTTCAGTTGCATTGTGCTTTAATTTAATACTGGTGGTATTGCACTTCCATCCATCCATTTTTTACCGCTTGTCCCTCTCGGAGTGTGGTATTGTACTTCTTATATCAAATTAAAATGACATATCACCCTGTTGAAGAAACTGGGAGACTGACTGAAATAGCCATCCTACTAAGTCCAAGTAAAATTAAAGCTGCAAGCAGCGTTGGTCGGGCCCGCCTTTGGTTGCTGGCCCCGCGACCCAAACCCGGATAAGCGGTAGAAGCATGGACAGTAGCTACTATTATTATAAGGTATTGTGTGTAGAGTTTTGAGGACAAAAAAGATTTAATTCCATTTCACATTGTCATTGTCTACTGTTAGTCCTAAGTGTCCCAATACTTTTGCCTAGTGTCAGTCCTAAGTGTCCCAATACTTTTATCCAGTGGTAGTTCTAAGGGTCCCAATACTTTTGTCCAGTGGAAGTAGCCATCTTGAGACAACAGCAGCGCAGCAGCATCAGCATCAGCGCAGTTGATCTTTGAAGGGTCATAAAATCAAAACCGGAGCAGTAATCAAAACTGTGTTCCATACTTTTAATCAGAAGGGTTCAAACTCTCTCCTGTGCGAGTTTGAAGCCGAAACGACAAATGTGCTCAGAGGAGATAACGTTTGAAGAAAGGTGACGGGTTTTTACAAAACTTTTGTTTTGAAGGGGTAATTGCCAACTTCCTGTTGATTTTTGCTGAAGGATGTCAATTATAAAAATGTAGGTCTAAGTGAGACCTACATAGAAGTTTTTACTTCATGTCTCTCCGATATTCTTACCGGAAGTTACAAGCAGTTTTGTTTGTGTTTTCTTCCGAGGAGCAGTTTTTTCTGTGTTTTTTTTTTTTTTTTTTTTTTTTTTACTAGATTGCAATTTTCGCCAGTCCTGATGTGTGTGCCAAGTTTGGTGAGTTTTGAAGCATTTTAAAAGGGGTCAAATTACAGCGCAAAGAGGCAAAAATTGCATTTTTTAGGCAAATTTTGCTTCGGAAGGGTTTTTGCAAAATTTCTGTTGATTTTTGCCCCAGAAGATACAATTATGAATTAAAGCTGCAAGCAGCGTTGGTCGGGTCCGCCTTTGGCTGTTGCCGCCGTGTCCCGAGTCCTGATCTTAGTCAGACCTACATAGAAGTTTTTTATTCCATGTCTCTACGACATTTCTAACAGAAGTTACATGCAGTTTTGTCTGTTTTTTTTCCTAGGGGGCGCAAAGCGCAATTTTGATTTTTGGGGTTTGGTTTTTTATTACATGGCAGTTTTTGCCAGTCCTGATATGTGTGTAAATTTTGGTGAGTTTTGAAGCATGTTAAGGGGGTGAAATTACAGATCGGCGATTCTGGATGTTGTTGATAAATGGCTTTCGGTCTGCATAACAGAGCTTTAACTTGCACTTTGAAGCATTTAAAGTGGGTCAAATTACAGCTCAAAGAGGCAAAAACGTCATTTTTTAGGAAAATTAGCGCAGGGGTTTTTTGAAGGTGCGTAAAATCAAAACCTGAGAACTTATCAAAACTTTGATCAATACTTTTAATCAGAAGGGTCCAAACTCTCTCCTGTGCGAGTTTGAAGCCGAAACGACAAACGCGCTCAGAGGAGATCACTTTTGAAAAAAGGTGACTAAGTCAGCCCTACATAGAGGTTTTTGTTTCATGTCTCTACGACATTCCTAACGGAAGTTACAAGCAATCTGTTGTTTTTTTTCCTAGGGGGTGCTAGAGAGCAATTATGATTTTTGGGGTTTGGTTGTTTAATAAGTTGGGAAGGTTTGCCAGACCGATGTGTGTGTCAAATTTGGTGAGTTTTGAAGCATGTTAAGGGGGTCAAATTAGGGTGCGAATGTGCGGAATAATAATAAAGAAAGAATTGAAGCTGCAAGCAGCGTTGGTCGGGTCCGCCTTTGGCTGTTGCCGCCGTGTCCCGAGTCCCGATCTTAGTCAGACCTACATAGAAGTTTTTTATTCCATGTCTCTACGACATTTCTAACAGAAGTTACATGCAGTTTTGTCTGTTTTTTTTCCTAGGGGGCGCTAAGCGCAATTTTGATTGTTGGGGTTTGGTTTTTTATTAGATGGCAGTTTTTGCCAGTCCTGATATGTGTGTAAAATTTGGTGAGTTTTGAATCATGTTAAGGGGGTGAAATTACAGATCGGCGATTCTGGATGTTGTTGATAAATGGCTTTTGGCCTGCATAACAGAGCTTTAACTTGCACTTTGAAGCATTTTAAGTGGGTCAAATTACAGCTCAAAGAGGCAAAAACGTCATTTTTTAGGAAAATTAGCGCAGGGGTTTTTTGAAGGTGCGTAAAATCAAAACCTGAGAACTTATCAAAACTTTGATCTATACTTTTAATCAGAAGGGTCCAAACTCTCTCCTGTGCGAGTTTGAAGCCGAAACGACAAACGCGCTCAGAGGAGATAGCTTTTGAAAAAAGGTGACTAAGTCAGCCCTACATAGAGGTTTTTGTTTCATGTCTCTACGACATTCCTAACGGAAGTTACAAGCAATCTGTTGCTTTTTTTCCTAGGGGGTGCTAGAGAGCAATTTTGATTTTTGGGGTTTGGTTGTTTAATAAGTTGGGAAGGTTTGCCAGACCGATGTGTGTGTCAAATTTGGTGAGTTTTGAAGCAAGTTAAGGGGGTCAAATTAGGGTGCGAATGTGCGGAATAATAATAAAGAAAGAATTAAAGCTGCAAGCAGCGTTGGTCGGGTCCGCTTTTGGCTGTTGCCGCCGTGTCCCGAGTCCCGATCTTAGTCAGACCTACATAGAAGTTTTTTATTCCATGTCTCTACGACATTTCTAACAGAAGTTACATGCAGTTTTGTCTGTTTTTTTTCCTAGGGGGCGCTAAGCGCAATTTTGATTTTTGGGGTTTGGTTTTTTATTAGATGGCAGTTTTTGTCAGTCCTGATATGTGTGTAAAATTTGGTGAGTTTTGAAGCATATTAAGGGGGTGAAATTACAGATCGGCGATTCTGGATGTTGTTGATAAATGGCTTTTGGCCTGCATAACAGAGCTTTAACTTGCACTTTGAAGCATTTTAAGTGGGTCAAATTACAGCTCAAAGAGGCAAAAACGTCATTTTTTAGGAAAATTAGCGCAGGGTTTTTTTTGAAGGTGCGTAAAATCAAAACCTGAGAACTTATCAAAACTTTGATCTATACTTTTAATCAGAAGGGTCCAAACTCTCTCCTGTGCGAGTTTGAAGCCGAAACGACAAACGCGCTCAGAGGAGATAACTTTTGAAAAAAAGGTGACTAAGTCAGCCCTACATAGAGGTTTTTGTTTCATGTCTCTACGACATTCCTAACGGAAGTTACAAGCAATCTGTTGTTTTTTTTCCTAGGGGGTGCTAGAGAGCAAATTTGATTTTTGGGGTTTGGTTGTTTAATAAGTTGGGAAGGTTTGTCAGACCGATGTGTGTGTCAAATTTGGTGAGTTTTGAAGCATGTTAAGGGGGTCAAATTAGGGTGCGAATGTGCGGAATAATAATAAAGAAAGAATTAAAGCTGCAAGCAGCGTTGGTCGGGTCCGCCTTTGGCTGTTGCCGCCGTGTCCCGAGTCCCGATCTTAGTCAGACCTACATAGAAGTTTTTTATTCCATGTCTCTACGACATTTCTAACAGAAGTTACATGCAGTTTTGTCTGTTTTTTTTCCTAGGGGGCGCTAAGCGCAATTTTGATTTTTGGGGTTTGGTTTTTTATTAGATGGCAGTTTTTGCCAGTCCTGATATGTGTCTAAAATTTGGTGAGTTTTGAAGCATGTTAAGGGGGTGAAATTACAGATAGGCGATTCTGGATGTTGTTGATAAATGGCTTTCGGTCTGCATAACAGAGCTTTAACTTGCACTTTGAAGCATTTTAAGTGGGTCAAATTACAGCTCAAAGAGGCAAAAACGTCATTTTTTAGGGAAAATTAGCGCAGGGGTTTTTTGAAGGTGCGTAAAATCAAAACCTGAGAACTTATCAAAACTTTGATCTATACTTTTAATCAGAAGGGTCCAAACTCTCTCCTGTGCGAGTTTGAAGCCGAAACGACAAACGCGCTCAGAGGAGATAACTTTTGAAAAAAGGTGACTAAGTCAGTCCTACATAGAGGTTTTTGTTTCATGTCTCTACGACATTCCTAACGGAAGTTACAAGCAGTCTGTTGTTGTTTTTTCTAGGGGGCGCTAGAGAGCAAATTTGATTTTTGGGGTTTGGTTGTTTAATAAGTTGGGAAGGTTTGCCAGACCGATGTGTGTGTCGAATTTGGTGAGTTTTGAAGCATGTTAAGGGGGTCAAATTAGGGTGCGAAGGTGCGGAATAATAATAAAGAAAGAATTAAAGCTGCAAGCAGCGTTGGTCGGGTCCGCCTTTGGCTGTTGCCGCCGTGTCCCGAGTCCCGATCTTAGTCAGACCTACATAGAAGTTTTTTATTCCATGTCTCTACGACATTTCTAACAGAAGTTACATGCAGTTTTGTCTGTTTTTTTTCCTAGGGGGCGCTAAGCGCAATTTTGATTTTTGGGGTTTGGTTTTTTATTAGATGGCAGTTTTTGCCAGTCCTGATATGTGTGTAAAATTTGGTGAGTTTTGAAGCATGTTAAGGGGGTGAAATTACAGATCGGCGATTCTGGATGTTGTTGATAAATGGCTTTCGGTCTGCATAACAGAGCTTTAACTTGCACTTTGAAGCATTTTAAGTGGGTCAAATTACAGCTCAAAGAGGCAAAAACGTCATTTTTTAGGGAAAATTAGCGCAGGGGTTTTTTGAAGGTGCGTAAAATCAAAACCTGAGAACTTATCAAAACTTTGATCTATACTTTTAATCAGAAGGGTCCAAACTCTCTCCTGTGCGAGTTTGAAGCCGAAACGACAAACGCGCTCAGAGGAGATAACTTTTGAAAAAAGGTGACTAAGTCAGCCCTACATAGAGGTTTTAGTTTCATGTCTCTACGACATTCCTAACGGAAGTTACAAGCAATCTGTTGTTTTTTTTCCTAGGGGGTGCTAGAGAGCAATTTTGATTTTTGGGGTTTGGTTGTTTAATAAGTTGGGAAGGTTTGCCAGACCGATGTGTGTGTCAAATTTGGTGAGTTTTGAAGCATGTTAAGGGGGTCAAATTAGGGTGCGAATGTGCGGAATAATAATAAAGAAAGAATTGAAGCTGCAAGCAGCGTTGGTCGGGTCCGCCTTTGGCTGTTGCCGCCGTGTCCCGAGTCCCGATCTTAGTCAGACCTACATAAAAGTTTTTTATTCCATGTCTCTACGACATTTCTAAAAGAAGTTACATGCAGTTTTGTCTGTTTTTTTTCCTAGGGGGCGCTAAGCGCAATTTTGATTTTTGGGGTTTGGTTTTTTATGAGATGGCAGTTTTTGCCAGTCCTGATATGTGTGTAAAATTTGGTGAGTTTTGACGCATGTTAAGGGGGTGAAATTACAGATCGGCGATTCTGGATGTTGTTGATAAATGGCTTTCGGTCTGCATAACAGAGCTTTAACTTGCACTTTGAAGCATTTTAAGTGGGTCAAATTACAGCTCAAAGAGGCAAAAACGTCATTTTTTAGGGAAAATTAGCGCAGGTTTTTTTTGAAGGTGCGTAAAATCAAAACCTGAGAACTTATCAAAACTTTGATCTATACTTTTAATCAGAAGGGTCCAAACTCTCTCCTGTGCGAGTTTGAAGCCGAAACGACAAACGCGCTCAGAGGAGATAACTTTTGAAAAAAAGGTGACTAAGTCAGCCCTACATAGAGGTTTTTGTTTCATGTCTCTACGACATTCCTAACGGAAGTTACAAGCAATCTGTTGTTTTTTTTCCTAGGGGGTGCTAGAGAGCAATTTTGATTTTTGGGGTTTGGTTGTTTAATAAGTTGGGAAGGTTTGCCAGACCGATGTGTGTGTCAAATTTGGTGAGTTTTGAAGCATGTTAAGGGGGTCAAATTAGGGTGCGAATGTGCGGAATAATAATAAAGAAAGAATTAAAGCTGCAAGCAGCGTTGGTCGGGTCCGCCTTTGGCTGTTGCCGCCGTGTCCCGAGTCCCGATCTTAGTCAGACCTACATAGAAGTTTTTTATTCCATGTCTCTACGACATTTCTAACAGAAGTTACATGCAGTGTTGTCTGTTTTTTTTCCTAGGGGGCGCTAAGCGCAATTTTGATTTTTGGGGTTTGTTTTTTTATTAGATGGCAGTTTTTGCCAGTCCTGATATGTGTGTAAAATTTGGTGAGTTTTGAAGCATGTTAAGGGGGTGAAATTACAGATCGGCGATTCTGGATGTTGTTGATAAATGGCTTTCGGTCTGCATAACAGAGCTTTAACTTGCACTTTGAAGCATTTTAAGTGGGTCAAATTACAGCACAAAGAGGCAAAAACATCATTTTTTAGGGAAAATTAGCGCAGGGTTTTTTTGAAGGTGCGTAAAATCAAAACCTGAGAACTTATCAAAACTTTGATCTATACTTTTAATCAGAAGGGTCCAAACTCTCTCCTGTGCGAGTTTGAAGCCGAAACGACAAACGCGCTCAGAAGAGATAACTTTTGAAAAAAAGGTGACTAAGTCAGTCCTACATAGGTTTTTGTTTCATGTCTCTACGACATTCCTAACGGAAGTTACAAGCAATCTGTTGTTTTTTTTTCCTAGGGGGTGCTAGAGAGCAATTTTGATTTTTGGGGTTTGGTTGTTTAATAAGTTGGGAAGGTTTGCCAGACCGATGTGTGTGTCAAATTTGGTGAGTTTTGAAGCATGTTAAGGGGGTCAAATTAGGGTGCGAATGTGCGGAATAATAATAAAGAAAGAATTAAAGCTGCAAGCAGCGTTGGTCGGGTCCGCCTTTGGCTGTTGCCGCCGTGTCCCGAGTCCCGATCTTAGTCAGACCTACATAGAAGTTTTTTATTCCATGTCTCTACGACAGTTCTAACAGAAGTTACATGCAGTGTTGTCTGTTTTTTTTCCTAGGGGGCGCTAAGCGCAATTTTGATTTTTGGGGTTTGTTTTTTTATTAGATGGCAGTTTTTGCCAGTCCTGATATGTGTGTAAAATTTGGTGAGTTTTGACGCATGTTAAGGGGGTGAAATTACAGATCGGCGATTCTGGATGTTGTTGATAAATGGCTTTCGGTCTGCATAACAGAGCTTTAACTTGCACTTTGAAGCATTTTAAGTGGGTCAAATTACAGCACAAAGAGGCAAAAACATCATTTTTTAGGGAAAATTAGCGCAGGGTTTTTTTGAAGGTGCGTAAAATCAAAACCTGAGAACTTATCAAAACTTTGATCTATACTTTTAATCAGAAGGGTCCAAACTCTCTCCTGTGCGAGTTTGAAGCCGAAACGACAAACGCGCTCAGAAGAGATAACTTTTGAAAAAAAGGTGACTAAGTCAGTCCTACATAGGTTTTTGTTTCATGTCTCTACGACATTCCTAACGGAAGTTACAAGCAATCTGTTGTTTTTTTTTCCTAGGGGGCGCTAGAGAGCAAATTTGATTTTTGGGGTTTGGTTGTTTAATAAGTTGGGAAGGTTTGCCAGACCGATGTGTGTGTCAAATTTGGTGAGTTTTGAAGCATGTTAAGGGGGTCAAATTAGGGTGCGAATGTGCGGAATAATAATAAAGAAAGAATAAAACGCACGAAAAACAATAGGTCCTTGGGCCCTAATAAAAACATGCCTTCTGACGTTTTGGTATGTCAGCCAGCTAATTGGCAAAAACGTCATTTAGCATTCCGTAGCATTCCGGAAATACACATAAAATGCATGATTTTCTTTTTCTGCTATTTTTGTAGAGATGCATGCATGCAACTCATCCAAGTGTGTGATTTACATGTTGGACTCACTCTATGATGGTGCTGTCCAGAGTCCCTGTGACATTGAGGCCGTAGCGGCGCTGCATGGCAGCGATAGCAGACTGCATGACTCGGGACGAACGCAGCAATGACATTCTGGGGTCTGCAGGGGGGAGGTAGCCATACCTTTGGAGCCATGCCTGTAAACAAAAGAGACACATGTCAGAGAGAGCGACAAAAGACAGGACGCATTGGTAGCGATGTGCACATGGACACATTCAATCGCATTATCAATCAATCAATCAATGTTTATTTATATAGCCCCAAATCACAAATGTCTCAAAGGACTGCACAAATCATTACGACTACACAAAAGGGCAAGGAAAACTGACACCCAGTGGGCAGGGAGAATTCACATCCAGGACGCCAGTGACAATGCTGACTATGAGAAACCTTGGAGAGGACCTCAGATGTGGGCAACCCCCCCCCCCCCTCTAGGGGACCGAAAGCAATGGATGTCGAGCGGGTCTAACATGATACTGTGAAAGCTCAATCCATAGTGGCTCCAACACAGCCGCGAGAGTTCAGTTCAAGCGGATCCAAGACAGCAGCGAGAGTCCCGTCCACAGGAGACCATCTCAAGCGGAGGTGGATCAGCAGCGTAGAGATGTCCCCAACCGATACAGGCGAGCGGTCCATCCTGGGTCTCGACTCTGGACAGCCAGTACTTCATCCATGGTCATCGGACCGGACCCCCTCCACAAGGGAGGGGGGGGGACATAGGAGAAAGAAAAGAAGCGGCAGATCAACTGGTCTAAAAAGGAGGTCTATTTAAAGGCTAGAGTATACAGATGAGTTTTGAGGTGAGACTTAAATGCTTCTACTGAGGTAGCATCTCGAACTGTTACCGGGAGGGCATTCCAGAGTACTGGAGCCCGAACGGAAAACGCTCTATAGCCCGCAGACTTTTTTTGGGCTCTAGGAATCACTAATAAGCCGGAGTCTTTTGAACGCAGATTTCTTGCCGGGACATATGGTACAATACAATCGGCAAGATAGGCTGGAGCTAGACCGTGTAGTATTTTATACGTAAGTAGTAAAACCTTAAAGTCACATCTTAAGTGCACAGGAAGCCAGTACAGGCGTAATGTGATCAAACTTTCTTGTTCTTGTCAAAAGTCTAGCAGCCGCATTTTGTACCAACTGTAATCTTTTAATGCTAGACATGGGGAGACCCGAAAATAATACGGGTCTCCCCGTATTATGCTTCATGTAAACACACCATTCTTAGACTTGGACTTAGGCTGGGCGATATATCAATATACTCGATATATCGCGGGTTTGTCTCTGTACGATATAGAAAATGACTATCGTGATATTCGAGTATACGTTCTCACGCAATTGCTTTTAGCTGCGGGCATTACACTTCCGGCTCTTCTCACTTTTTCTTGTCTCGCCCCACAGAGATGTAAAACAAGCGCACCTTCCTCAATCCCTCAGACGGCACTGTATCAAAAACGGACATCAATCTCTAAAAGGATATCACCACATGGGCTCAGGAACACTTCAGAAAACCACTGTGACTAAACAAAGTCCGTTGCTACATCTGTAAGTGCGAGTTAAAGCTCTACTATGCAAAGCAAAAGCCATTCATCAACAATATTCAAAAACACCGCCGGCTTCTCTGGGCCGAGATCATCTAAGATGGACTGATGCAAAGTGGAAAAGTGTTCTGTGGTCTGACGAGCCCACATTTCAAATTGTTTTTTGGAAATATTCGACATTGTGTCATCCGGACCAAAGGGGAAGCGAACCATCCAGACTGTTATCGACGCAAAGTTCAAAAGCCAGCATCTGTGATGGTATGGGGGTGCATTAGTTCCCAAGGCATGGGTAACTTACACATCTGTGAAGGCACCATTAATGTTGAAAGGTACATACAGGTTTTGGAACAACATATGCTGCCATCAAGGCGCCGTCTTTTTCATGGACGCCCCTGCTTATTTCAGCAAGACAATGCCAAGCCACATTCAGCACGTGT
This sequence comes from Nerophis ophidion, assembly GCF_033978795.1. Classification (NCBI taxonomy): domain Eukaryota; kingdom Metazoa; phylum Chordata; class Actinopteri; order Syngnathiformes; family Syngnathidae; genus Nerophis; species Nerophis ophidion. The sequence continues at coordinate 47,296,557 of NC_084625.1, read as the reverse complement.
TACAACAGCGTGGCTTCGTAAAAAAAGAGTGCGGGTACTTTCCTGGCCCGCCTGCAGTCCAGACCTGTCTCCCATGGAAAATGTGTGGCGCATTATGAAGCGTAAAATACGACAGCAGAGACCCCGGACTGTTGAACGACTGAAGCTCTACATAAAACAAGATTTGGAAAGAATTTCACTTTCAAAGCTTCAACAGTTAGTTTCCTCAGTTCCCAAGCGTTTATTGAGGTGATGTAACACAGTGGTGAACATGCCCTTTCCTAACTACTTTGGCATTAAATTCTAATTATTATTTGCAAAAAAAAAAAAAAGTTTATGAGTTTGAACACCAAATATCTTGTCTTTGTAGTGCATTCAATTGAATATGGGTTGAAAACGATTTGCAAATCATCGTATTCTGTTTATATTTACATCTAACATAAGTTCCCAACTCATATGGAAACAGGGTTTGTATAAGGTTCACACTCTGTCTCTCCATTTGTGAGTCAGAATAAAAAACAATGTTTGATCATGCAAAAAAACTCCTGACCGGAGCATTACCAATTGAAGTGAAGTGAAGTGAATTATATTTATATAGCGCTTTTTCTCTAGTGACTCAAAGCGCTTTACATAGTTAAACCCGATATCTAAGTTACATTTAAACCAGTGTGGGTGGCACTGGGAGCAGGTGGGTAATGTGTCTTGCCCAAGGACACGACGGCAGTGACTAGGATGGCGGAAGCGGGAATCGAACCTGAAACCCTCAAGTTGCTGGCACGGCCACTCTACCAACCGAGCTAAACCGCCCTATAAAGAGGCAGCTGTGACTTTCTTGGCTCCTCCCTGGCTTTTCTCAGAGACACTGGCGGTCACCACACCCCTCCGACTTATATATAAGTGAGGCATTATGCAGAAGTGTTGAAAATCCATTCATCCATCCGCTATTCCGCAGATCCAGTTCAGGGTCAAGGTTTAGCTGGATTATATAACAGTCGATTTAAAGGCAGACAACACCCAGTACCAAAACTCAGTTCCAAATTAGTAGGAACCAGGCCAGGGGGGGAAAAAGGTTGGTGCCTCATTTAAATGCTAAAAGGTATTCAGACTTTGACGACCTGCAACAAGTGCTTGGAGGTGATAAAAGTCTTGGAGTAATAAAGCGTCCCGACAGAAACACAGTCGGGTGCTCTTTTCAAACTTCATTGCTGACCTTAACACGGCAACGGCAGTCCTCAGTTTGAAAAAAAACAAAAACAAACACACATTTCACCCAACACTTCTCCGGTATGCACAGGCAAGGTTACGAACCAGGAATTTCGGATCATAACATTACATCACAAGCAGGTTCTTCGGTTACTGTTCTGTTCAACTTCAATCCCACAATAATCTGTGAAAAATACAAAGTAGGAGCCAATCAATCGGCCAAAAAGTAAAAAAAAAACAAAAATGCCAAATTGACACGTTGTGTAAATGGTAAATAAAAACAGAATGCAATGATTTGCAAATCATTTTCAACATATATTCAATTGAATAGACTGCAAAGACAAGATATTTAACGTTCGTACTGAGAAACCTAATTTTTTTTTGCAAATAACTACTAACAGAATTTAATGGCAGCGAAACGTTGCAAAAAAGTTGTCACGGGCATTTTTACCACTGTGTTACATGGCCTTTCCTTTTAACAACACTCAGTAAACGTTTGGGAAGTGAGGAGACACATTTTTGAAGCTTTTCAGGTGGAATTATTTCCGATTCTAGCTGTTCAACACTCTGGAGTCTCCATTTTAGGCTTCAAAATGTGCCACACATTTTCAAATGGGAGACAGGTCTGGACTACAGGCGGGCCAGTCCAGCACCCGCACTCTTACTACGAAGCCACGCTGTGCTAACACGTGCAGAATGTGGCTTAGTATCGTCTTACTGAAATAAGCAGGGGCGTCCAAGAAAAAGACATTGCTTGGATGGCAACATATGTCGCTTTTGGATGTGGTATCGAAGGTCACGGGCAATCAATGTTGGTTTTCGGCCAATCACGTGCAGTGATTTCTCCAGATTCTCTGAAGCTTAGATGGTGAAATCCCGAAATTCCTTGCAATAACTGGTTGAGAAGTGTTGTTCTTAAAGGGGAACATTATCACAATTTCAAAAGGGTTAAAAACAATAAAAATCAGTTCCCAGTGGCTTGTTTTATTTTTCGAAGTTTTTTTCAAAATTTTACCGGTCCCGGAATATCCCTAAATAAAGCTTTAAAGTGCCTTATTTTCGCTATCTTCGAAACCACTATCCATTTCCCTGTGACGTCATACAGGGCTGCCAATACAAACAACATGGCGGTTACCACAGCAAGATATAGCGACATTAGCTCGGATTCAGACTCGGATTTCAGCGATTCAACAGATTACGCATGTATTGAAACAGATGGTCGGAGTATGGAGGCAGATAGCGAAAACGAAATTGAAGAAGAAATTGAAGATATTGAGCGAATAGCTACTGACGCTATTCGGCCATAGCGTGGGTGTACCTAATGAAGTGGCCCATAGCATGGCTGCCTTATTAGCATCGGCGGTAAAATGTGCGGACCAAACGATCAGGACTTTCGCATCTTGTGACACTGGAGCAACTTAAATCCGGTGATTGGTAAGTGTTTGTTTTGCATTAAATGTGGGTATCTAGTTTCAAATGTACATACAGCTAGCGTAAATAGCATGTTAGCATCGATTAGCGTTGCATGTTAGCATCGATTAGCTGGCAGTCATGCCGAGACCAAATATGTCTTATTAGCACATAAGTCAACAACATCAACTAAACTCGCCTTTGTGATTTCGTTGACTTAATCGTTGCAAATGCATCTGCAGGTTATCCATACTACTCTGTGCCATGTCTGTCTTAGCATCGCCGGTCAAATGTGGAGACACTCTGGCACATTCAATGGGGGTCTGGCGGCAGATTCCTTGCCAGTGGTGCAACTTGAATCCCTCCCTGTTAGTGTTGTTACACCCTCCGACAACACACCGACCAGGCATGATGTCTCCAAGGTTCCAAAAAATAGTCGAAAAAACGGAAAATAACAGAGCTGAGACCCAATGTTTACAATGGGTTGAAAATGAAAATGGCGGCTGTATTACCTCGGCGACGTCACATTCTGACGTCATCCCCTCCAGAGCGATAAACAAAAAAGTGTTTAATTCGCCAAAATTCACCCATTTAGAGTTCGGAAATCAGTTAAAAAAATATATGGTCTTTTTTCTGCAACATCAAGGTATATATTGACGCTTGCATAGGTTTGGTGATAATGTTCCCCTTTAAACAGTTAAGACAACTTGCTCACGCATTTGTTCACAAAGTGGTGACCCTCGCCCCTATTGTCCAGGGTGTACCCCGCCTTCTGCCCGATTGTAGCTGAGATAGGCACCAGCGCCCCCCGCGTCCCCAAAGGGAATAAGCGGTAGTAAATGGATGGATGGTGTTGGGATGTCGCAAGGCTGCAGTTGTGTGTCCCCCGATGATGCGAGAATCCAGGAGAGAGGAGTTAAGGTAAGATGAATTTAATATGGAACTCATAACAATTAAAAAAAAACATAAAGCAGTCGTGCAAAGTAACGTCCTCAACATGATATTTATCTCCGAGCACTGAGGAGTGCTCGAGTGAAACATAAATAGGCAGTAGTTTGATTGACAGCAGGTGTGAACCGCTGCCAATCAACGAAAAGAGGAAAAACAACAGTGCTCGTGAATAAAACAGGAAATACAACAAAGTAAGAGCGCTGAACGGGAAGTAAATACAAAATCACGAAAATTAACAGAAATAAAAGTGACAGATTGTCACAGATGGATGCTTTTATACCCAATCATGGCACCCACCTGTTCCCAATTAGCCTGTTCCAAATAAGTGTTTGATGAGCAATCCTCAACTTTTCTCAGTCTTTTTTGACACCTGCGACAGCTTTTCTGGAAAAATGTCGCAGGTAACAGATTCAAAATGAGCTAATATTTGCAAAAATAACAAAGTTCACCAGTTTGAAGGTTAAGTATCTTGTCTTTGCAGTCTATTCAGTGGTAGCGGGTGTCACGCCTGTAAGTTTATGTTTTGGTCAGGTTATGTTTAGTATTTTGGGACATTTAAGTTCTGTCTTGGCATTTCCTGGTTTGTTTTCGTCTCCATGCCAACTCATTACTTTTCACCTGTCATGTCACGTCCCTGTTCTCAGCCTCACCTGTTTTCACTAATCATCACAGCTACTTAAGTCACTCTTTTTCTTGTCTTCGTCCTGGGATCTTCTCACTCGCACACACGCTACCCATGCTGCACCTCCTTCACGCCCTCGTTTATCTGCTTCATGCCTTGCTACGCTGTTCATTTTGTCCAAGTAAGTCTTTGTTTATAGTTCATAGCCAATTGTTTTTGTGCAAAGTCCTTTAGTTTATGTCCATTATTTCATGCCATCGAGCAAGTGTTTTTGTTTCACGTTTGTACTGTTTAGCCAAGTTTCTTCCTCCGTTGTGAGCGCTTTTTCTTGTTTGTTTGTTTATTAAATGAATGTCACGTGCTCACGTCCACGCCTCGCTCGTGCTGATCCCCATCTGCATCGAAGAAAAAATCCATGTACAAGCCTAGTTGTGACAGCAGGGAGGGTGTATATTGTAGCGTACCGGAAGAGTTAGTGCTGCAAAGGACTCTGGGTATATGTTCTGTTGTGTTACGGTAAAGATGTTCTCCGCATCGCAACAAAGTGCGTAAAATTCCGCATGTCAGCATCTCCGTTCAGTGCCACAACAAGAAAATGCCGAAGCAACCATTTCCACATCAACACCATATGAAGAAAATAGTCAACAACAGAAGGAGAGAACGTCCGCAGGAACCTACCACATAGCGAAGGACATACACTATGTGGCGCAGTGGAAGAGTGGCCGTGCGCAACCCGAGGGTCCCTGGTTCAATCCCCACCTAGTTTCAACCTCGTCCTGTCCGTTGTGTCCTGAGCAAGACACTTCACCCTTGCTCCTGATAGGTGCTGGTTAGCGCCTTGCATGGCAGCTCCCTCCATCAGTTTGTGAATGGGTAAATGTGGAAGTAGTGTCAAAGCGCTTTGAGTACCTTGAAGGTAAAAAAGTGTTATACAAGTACAACCCATTTATCATTTCTTTGATTTCCTATTATGCAGCTATTTTTTATTTGACAGTTATTGAAATATCTTGTGTGACATCATGCACAAAAGTGCACTTTATTTGTTTTAAACTATTGTAGTGGCGTTCTGTACAAAAAGTGCACTTTAATTTAGTGTTTTTTTGATACGTCATCTTAGTGACATCATGCACAAAAGTGCACTCACAGCTTGTTTTAAAATGTCTCTGGCAATCTTGCACGTTCTGTTTTGGAAATGACACGAATGTTTGTGCCACTGCTTAATAACTCTTTAATAAATCCACTTTTAGCTGTGATTTCGCTCTCTGCATTAAAGTTTAAAATGAGCATATATTAATGCAGAATGAAGAAGAATGTTTTAATTAGGGATGCACCGAAATGAAAATTGGTGGCCGAAGCTGAATAAAAATTAAACGCTTGGCCAAAGGCCGAATACCGAATAATGAATGCAGTTTTTCATAATTTTTTTGATATTGCACAAATAGCCTAGAATAAATGTTAAGACTTGTTTTTCAAATAAAGTAATTTTTCATTGAATATTGACTTTTTTTTTTTTAATATTCCACTAGCCTTTGCTTTTCAAAAAAAAGCACAAAGTTTTTCATTTATATTAGGCCTTCAAACAAAACATGCATTCCAAAAAAAACAAAGTGCATTAAAGTGGATAAACCCACAACAAATGAATTATTGTCCTTTTGGCAAAAGTCTGCTTAGCCACAGTAGATATGCTAATAATGTAAACAGAAGGCTCAAGTAAATCTCAATTAAGTGTGTGCTTGTAACCTCATACACTTATACAGGTAGCCTACACAACAGGCTAATAATGTAAACAGAAGGCTTAAGTAAAGCTCAATTAAGTGTGTGCTTGTAACCTCTTACACTTATACAGGTAGCCTACACAACAGGCTAATAATGTAAACAGAAGGCTTAAGTAAAGCTCAATTAAGTGTGTGCTTGTAACCTCTTACACTTATACAGGTAGCCTACACAACAGGCTAATAATGTAAACAGAAGGCTCAAGTAAATCTCAATTAAGTGTGTGCTTGTAACCTCATACATTTATACAGGTAGCCTACACAACAGGCTAATAATGTAAACAGAAGGCTTAAGTAAAGCTCAATTAAGTGTGTGCTTGTAACCTCATACACTTATACAGGTAGCCTACACAACAGGCTAATAATGTAAACAGAAGGCTCAAGTAAATCTCAATTAAGTGTGTGCTTGTAACCTCATACACTTATACAGGTAGCCTACACAACAGGCTAATAATGTAAACAGAAGGCTCAAGTAAATCTCAATTAAGTGTGTGCTTGTAACCTCATACATTTATACAGGTAGCCTACACAACAGGCTAATAATGTAAACAGAAGGCTCAAGTAAATCTCAATTAAGTGTGTGCTTGTAACCTCATACATTTATACAGGTAGCCTACACAACAGGCTAATAATGTAAACAGAAGGCTTAAGTAAAGCTCAATTAAGTGTGTGCTTGTAACCTCATACACTTATACAGGTAGCCTACACAACAGGCTAATAATGTAAACAGAGGCCCCACTAAATCTCAATAAGTGTGTGCTTGTAACCTCATACACTTATACAGGTACACAAAATATCCCAACGTCACCGCGTCAAAAAATTGCGTCACACGCCACTATTCGGCCTTGTTTTTAACTCATTCCACCGAAAGCCGAATGTGGCTTTTTTTGCCATATACCGATTAATCGGTGCATCCCTAGTTTTAATGTAGACACATAGAATCATCATATTGCTGTGATTATATGCATCAAGTGTTCATTCAAGGCTCAGGCAAAATATGGAGATATACATCATGTATCGTGACATGGCCTAAAAATATCGCGATCTTAATAAAAGGCCATATCGCCCAGCCCTATACCAAAGACTTTAAAAATGGGGCCCATTACCTCCCTGCTTGGCACTCAGCATCAAGGGTTGGAATTGGGGGTTAAATCCCCAGAAATGATTCCCGGACGCGGCCACCGCTGCTGCTCACTGCTCCCCTCACCTCCCAAGGGGTGATGGGTCAAATCAATCAATCAATCAATGTTTATTTATATAGCCCCAAATCACAAATGTCTCAAAGGACTGCACAAATCATTACAACTACAACATCCTCGGAAGAACCCACAAAAGGGCAAGGAAAACTCACACCCAGTGGGCAGGGAGAATTCACATCCAGTGGGACGCCAGTGACAATGCTGACTATGAGAAACCTTGGAGAGGACCTCAGATGTGGGCAACCCCCCCCCCCTCTAGGGGACCGAAAGCAATGGATGTCGAGCGGGTCTAACATGATACTGTGAAAGTTCAATCCATAGTGGCTCCAACACAGCCGCGAGAGTTCAGTTCAAGCGGATCCAAGACAGCAGCGAGAGTCCCGTCCACAGGAAACCATCTCAAGCGGATCAGCAGCGTAGAGATGTCCCCAACCGATACAGGCGAGCGGTCCATCCTGGGTCCCGACGAGCGGTCCATCCTGGGTCCCGACTCTGGACAGCCAGTACTTCATCCATGGTCATCGGACCGGACCCCCTCCACAAGGGAGGAGGGGACATAGGAGAAAGAAAAGAAGCGGCAGATCAACTGGTCTAAAAAGGAGGTCTATTTAAAGGCTAGAGTATACAGATGAGTTTTAAGGTGAGACTTAAATGCTTCTACTGAGGTAGCATCTCGAACTGTTACCGGGAGGGCATTCCAGAGTACTGGAGCCCGAACGGAAAACGCTCTATAGCCCGCAGACTTTTTTTGGGCTCTAGGAATCACTAATAAGCCGGAGTCTTTTGAACGCAGATTTCTTGCCGGGACATATGGTACAATACAATCGGCAAGATAGGATGGAGCTAGACCATGTAGTATTTTATACGTAAGTAGTAAAACCTTAAAGTCACATCTTAAGTGCACAGGAAGCCAGTACAGGCGTAATGTGATCAAACTTTCTTCTTCTTGTCAAAAGTCTAGCAGCTGCATTTTGTACCAACTGTAATCTTTTAATGCTAGACATGGGGAGACCCGAAAATAATACGTTACAGTAATCAAGACGAGACGTAACAAACGCATGGATAATGATCTCGGCGTCTTTAGTGGACAAAATGGAGCGAGTTTTAGCGATAATACGGAGATGAAAAAAGGCCGTTTTAGTAACGCTTTTAATGTGTGACTCAAAGGAGAGAGTTGGGTCGAAGATAATACCCAGATTTTTTACAGAGTCACCTTGTTTTATTATTTGTTTGTCAAATGTTAAAGTTGTATTATTAAATAGAGGTCGGTGTCTAGCAGGACCGATAATCAGCATTTCTGTTTTTTTGGCATTAAGTTGCAAAAAGTTAGCGGACATCCATTGTTTAATTTCATTAAGACACGCTTCCAACTGACTACAGTCCGACGTGTTGGTCAGCTTTAGGGGCATGTAGAGTTGGGTGTCATCAGCATAACAGTGAAAGCTAATACCGTATCACCCAACCCTATACCAAAGACTTTAAAAATGGGGCCCATTACCTCCCTGTTTGGCACTCAGCATCAAAGGTTGGAATTGGGGGTTAAATCCCCAGAAATGATTCCCGGGCGCGGCCACCGCTGCTGCTCACTGCTCCCCTCACCTCCCAAGGGGTGATGGGTCAAATGCAGAGAATAATTCCGCCACAACTCGTGTGTGTGTGTGTGACAATCATTGGTACTATAACTTGTTTTTCCTTTTAGGCGAACAGAGAAGAATACATCTTTTTATCGTGTGGTCTGGCTTGTCGGGAAAAGGATTCGCTATAATCGAGCTCTCAGTGTCCTACATACAATCCTGCCAAAGGGAATCACTGCTCAGATCTGGGGACACGTTGGGGAGGAAGCGGGGCTTTCCCACGGAAGAGCTCGAGGGGATTTGGCTGGTCCCAGACGCTCCGTACTCCTCGTCATCAAAACGGTAAACGGAGCGGCCGAGGTCTGTTTTCTGTGAAACAACCCCATAAAGGAGAACCAATAAATCGTGTAGTTTGAAGTGTGTAGATGTGGAAACATAAACACAAACTGGGAATTGGAAAACCGATAAACTGTCAAACGGCAAATTTCCCTTTACTTTGCAATCATTCTGAAAAATACGAGCACCAGTCTACAAACCCGGTTTCCGTATGAGTTGAGAATTTGTGTTAGATGTCGCACCTGCCGAAAATGCATAATAAAGAAGGGAAAAAAACATATATAAGTCACATTTTTTGGGGAAATGTATTTGATAAAACCAAACACCAAGAATAGACATTTGAAAGGCAATTTAAAATAAGTAAATAGTGAACAACAGGCTGAATAAGTGTACAAACCCTGTTTCCATATGAGTTGGGAAGATGTGTTAGTTGTAAATATAAAGCAGAATACAATGATTTGCAAATCATTTTCAACCCATATTCAATTGAATGCACTAAAAAAACAAGATATTTGATGTTCAAACTCATAAACTTAATTTTTTTTTGCAAATAATAATTGACTTAGAATTTCATGGCTGCAACACGTGCCAAAGTAGTTGGGAAAGGGCATGTTCACCCCTGTGTTACATCACCTTTTCTTTTAACAACACTCAATAAACGTTTGGGAACTGAGGAAACTATTTGTTGAAGCTTTAAAAGTGGAATTCTTTCCCATTCTTATTTTATGTAGAGCTTCAGTCGTTCAACAGTCCGGGGTCTCCGCTGTCGTATTTTACGCTTCATAATGCGCCACACATTTTCCATGGGATACAGGTCTGGACTACAGGCGGGCCAGGAAAGTACCCGCACTCTTTTTTTACGAAGCCACTCTGTTGTAACACGTGCTAAATGGGGCTTGGCATGGTCTTGCTGAAATAAGCAGGGGCGTCCATGAAAAAGACGGCGCTTAAATGGCAACATATGTTGTTCCAAAACCTGCATGTACCTTTCAGCATTAATGGTGCCTTCACAGATGTGTAAGTTACCCATGCCTTGGGCACTAATGCACCCCCATACCATCATGGATGCTGGCTTTTGAACTTTGCGTCGCTAATAGTCTGGATGGTTACGATGTCGAATATTTCCAAAAACAATTTGAAATGTGGACTCGTCAGACCACAGACAACTTTTCCACTTTGCATCAGTCCATCTTAGATGATCTCGGGCCCAGAGAAGCCGGCGGCATTTCTGGATGTTGTTGATAAACGGCTTTCGCGTTGCATGATGTCACACGAGATATTTAAAAAACTTTCAAATAAAAATGAGCTGCATAGTAGGAAATCAAATAGTTGATGTCCTTTGCTATGTGGTAGGTTCCTGTGGACATTATCTCCTTCCTTGGGACGGCGTGGCGCAGTGGAAGAGTGGCCGTGTGCAACTCGAGGGTCCCTGTTTCAATCCCCACCTAGTACCGACCCCGTTACGTCCGTTGTGTCCTGAGCAAGACACTTCACCCTTGCTCCTGGTGGGTGCTGAGTAGCGCCTTGCATGGCAGCTCCCTCCATCAGTGTGTGAATGCGTGTCTGAATGGGTAAATGTGGAAGAAGTGTCAAAGCGCTTTGAGTACCTTGAAGGTCGAAAAGCAAGTACAAACCATTTATCATTTATTTCTGTTTTTTTTCAAACGGTGTTGATGTGGAAATGGTGGCCTCTGCATTTTGTTGGCGTGGCACTGAACGAAGATGTTGACATGAGGAGTTTCAAGCACTCTACCGGTGACAAATTAAGAGTGTTGCTACTTTTTGTAGCAACGCTTTCGCCGCATACTTGAGATATTACGGTTGTCTGACATATTACCGCTTGAAGCCCAACCATCGCCAGACGATGGCCCCGTTCTTGGGAATTAATTATCCTTCCTTCATTTGTTACCAGATCCACACCTTCTTTCTCTCGTATCACCGCTCCCACGGCTCTGTTAGCACCACAGCTAAAGTTACCCATGCCGCTACATCTCTGCTTGGCGAGGCCGTTTGACGTTGCACACACGACAGTATGTGACGTTTGTAAGAAGGTGCGCTTGTTTTTATGTCTCTGTGAGAGGGAGGAATTTTTTGCAACTTACCACCAAAAAAACGGAAATGCTGATTATCGGTCCTGCTAGACACCGACCTCTATTTAATAATATAACTTTAACATTTGACAACCAAATAATAAAACAAGGTGACTCGGTAAAAAATCTGGGTATTATCTTCGACCCAACTCTCTCCTTTGAGTCACACATTAAAAGCGTTACTAAAACAGCCTTCTTTCATCTCCGTAATATCGCTAAAATTCGCTCCATTTTGTCCACTAAAGACGCCGAGATCATTATCCATGCGTTTGTTACGTCTCGCCTCGATTACTGTAACGTATTATTTTCGGGTCTCCCCATGTCTAGCATTAAAAGATTACAGTTGGTACAAAATGCAGCTGCTAGACCTTTGACAAGAAGAAGAAAGTTTGATCACATTACGCCTGTACTGGCTTCCTGTGCACTTAAGATGTGACTTTAAGGTTTTACTACTTACGTATAAAATACTACACGGTCTAGCTCCAGCCTTTCACAGTATCATGTTAGACCCGCTCGACATCCATTGCTTTCGGTCCCCTAGAGGGTCGGGGGTTGCCCACATCTGAGGTCCTCTCCAAGGTTTCTCATAGTCAGCATTGTCCCTGGCGTCCCACTGGATGTGAATTCTCCCTGCCCACTGGGTGTGAGTTTTCCTTGCCCTTTTGTGGGTTATTCCGAGGATGTTGTAGTCGTAATGATTTGTGCAGTCCTTTGAGACATTTGTGATTTGGGGCTATATAAATAAACATTGATGCCCGCAGCAACTGCGTGAGAACGTATACTCGAATATCACGACATAGTCATTTTCAGAGACAAACCCTCGATATATCGAGTTTACCGATATATCGCCCTACCTTGAATTAAAGTGGGGTTAATTCTGATTTGTCCCTTTCAAAAAAAAGACGACTGTTTCGTCTCATTGTTAATCCTGCTAATCATCAAGGGTCAATTCCAAAGAAGTTTCTCTTCAACACGTCCAAGGTCTTTGCTTCTTCCAGCCTTTATCGCCGCCGTTCTCCCTCATTATTCCTTCCAGTTCATTCTTTAACCCTCCCCCCCCCTCCGTTGTACGGGCTATCATTGACTCGCTCCGTCCGCACGGATGTGAGAAACCTGCGAGTTCAAAGCCCGACAGCCTCCGTAATTCAATGAAACATAAATTCCTCTGCGCCCGCCCTGCACAAACGGTGTTGCAGGAGCTTGTAAAGCATGGATGCAAGGGAGGGGAGAGGGGGGGTTCAATAAAACTGCAATTGGGACTTCATGCTGGTGTAATCACAATGAGAGGCAGTGGTAACCTTACTTTATGCTGCGCTGCATAGCAATTACCTCCAAACTATAGGCACGACTCAACTTCACTTGGCGGGGATCAATTATTGTTATGCATCCATAAGTGCATACGCCGTGAGAGAACACTTCCATGAATTGTTAATGAGATATTATATGGAAGGCCGTTGTTACGAGTCCGATACCAATCATCCGTGAGTGAGATACCAATATCAAATCAATCTCGTGTACAAATCCTGTTTCCATATAAGTTGGGAAATTGTGTTAGATGTAAACATAATCGGAATACAATGATTTGCAAATCCTTTTCAACCCATATTCAGTTGAATGCACTACAAACACAACCTATTTGATGTTCAAACTTATAAACATTTTTTCTTCGAAAACAATAATTAACTTTGAATTTCATGGCTGCAACACGTGCCGAAGTAGTTGGGAAAGGGCATGTTCACCACTGTGTTACATCACCTTTACTTTTAAAAACACTCATTAAACGTTTGGGAACTGAGAAAACTGATTGTCTTTCCCATTCTTGTTTTATGTAGAGCAGTGGTTCTTAACCTGGGTTCGATCGAACCCTAGGGGTTCGGTGAGTCGGACTCGGAGGTCCAAACACACCCAACTCATTGTGTAAATACAAACTTCTCCCTGTCTGCGTTTTACGGATCCGGCAACAGCTGACTGATTTGCAGGTGTGTAATTTGTTGTGAGTTTATGCACTGTGTTGGTTTTGTTGTTTGAACAAGGTGATGTTCATGCACGGTTCATTTTGTGCACCAGTAAAAAAAAAAACATTGTAACATATTCAGAATTCATTAGTTGCTTATTAACATGCAAATTAGTAACATATTGGATCTTAACTAGTCATTATTAGGTACTTAATGTCTTATTCGGCATGGCCCTATTATCACCCTAACCCTCTAACCCTGACCCTAACCAAATAACTCTAAAGTAAGTCTTTGTTACTTAGAATATGTTCCCCTAGTGTCCAAATAACTCTAAATTAAGTCTTTGTTAGTTAGAATATGTTCCCCTAGTGACCAAATAACTCTAAATTAAGTCTTTATTACTTAAAATATTTCCCCCGAATGTCCAAATAACTCTAAATTAAGTCTTTGTTACTTAGAATATGTTCCCCTAGTGTCCAAATAACTCTAAATTAAGTCTTTGTTAGTTAGAATATGTTCCACTAGTGACCAAATAACTCTAAATTAAGTCTTTGTTACTTAGAATATGTTCCCCTAGTGTCCAAATAACTCTAAATGAAGTCTTTGTTACTTAGAATATGTTCCCCTAGTGTACAAATAACTCTAATTTAAGTCTTTGTTACTTGGAATATGTTCCCTGAGTGTCCAAATAACTCTAAATTAAGTCTTTGTTACTTAAAATATGTTCCCCTTGTGTCCAAATAACTCTAAATAAGACTTTGTTACTTAGAATATGTTCCCCTAGTGTCCAAATAACTCCAATTTAAGTCTTTGTTACTTAGAATATGTTCCCTGAGTGTCCAAATAACACAAAATTAAGTCTTTGTTACTTAGAATATGTTCCCCTAGTGTCCAAATAACTCTAAATTAAGTCTTTGTTACTTAGAATATGTTCCCCGAGTGTCCAAATAACTCTAAATTAAGTCTTTGTTACTTGGAATATGTTCGCTGAGTGTCCAAATAACTCTAAATTAAGTCTTTATTACTTTAAATATTTCCCCTGAGTGTTCAAATAACTCTAATTTAGGTCTTTGTTACTTAGAATATGTTCCCCCTAGTGTCCAAATAACTCTAAATTAAGTCTTTATTACTTTAAATATTTCCCCTGAGTGTTCAAATAACTCTAATTTAAGTCTTTGTTACTTAGAATATGTTCCCTGAGTGTCCAAATAACTCTAAATTAAGTCTTTGTTACTTGGAATATGTTCCCCTAGTGTCCAAATAACTCTAAATTAAGTATGTATTACTTGGAATATGTTCCCCTAGTGTCCAAATAACTCTAAATTAAGTCTTTGTTACTTAGAATATCTTCCCTGAGTGTCCAAATAACTCTAAATTAAGTCTTTGTTACTTAGAATATGTTCCCATGGTGACCAAATAACTCAAAATTAAGTCTTTGTTACTTAGAATATGTTCCCCTGGTGTCCAAATAACTCTAAATTAAGTCTTTGTTACTTAGAATATGTTCCCTGAGTGTCCAAATAACTCTAAATTAAGTCTTTGTTACTTAAAATATGTTCCCCTTGTGTCCAAATAACTCTAAATAAGACTTTGTTACTTAGAATATGTTCCCCTAGTGTCCAAATAACTCCAATTTAAGTCTTTGTTACTTAGAATATGTTCCCTGAGTGTCCAAATAACTCTATATTAAGTCTTTGTTACTTAGAATATGTTCCCTGAGTGTCCAAATAACACAAAATTAAGTCTTTGTTACTTAGAATATGTTCCCCTAGTGTCCAAATAACTCTAAATTAAGTCTTTGTTACTTAGAATATGTTCCCCGAGTGTCCAAATAACTCTAAATTAAGTCTTTGTTACTTAGAATATGTTCCCCTTAGTGTCCAAATAACACTAAATTAAGTCTTTATTACTTTAAATATTTCCCCTGAGTGTTCAAATAACTCTAATTTAAGTCTTTGTTACTTAGAATATGTTCCCTGAGTGTCCAAATAACTCTAAATTAAGTCTTTGTTACTTGGAATATGTTCCCCTAGTGTCCAAATAACTCTTAATTAAGTCTTTGTTACTCAGAATATGTTCCCCTAGTGTCCAAATAACTCTAAATTAAGTCTTTATTACTTAAAATATTTCCCCAGAGTGTCCAAATAACTCTAAATTAAGTATGTATTACTTGGAATATGTTCCCCTAGTGTCCAAATAACTCTAAATTAAGTCTTTGTTACTTAGAATATGTTCCCCTAGTGTCCAAATAACTCTAAATTAAGTCTTTGTTACTTAGAATATGTTCCCCTAGTGTCCAAATAACTCTAAATTAAGTCTTTGTTACTTAGAATATGTTCCCCTAGTGACCAAATAACTCTAAATTAAGTCTCTGTTACTTAGAATATGTTCCCTGAGTGTCCAAATAACTCTAAATTAAGTCTTTGTTACTTGGAATATGTTCTCCTAGTGTCCAAATAACTCTTAATTAAGTCTTTGTTACTCAGAATATGTTCCCCTAGTGTCCAAATAACTCTAAATTAAGTCTTTATTACTTAAAATATTTCCCCAGAGTGTCCAAATAACTCTAAATTAAGTATGTATTACTTGGAATATGTTCCCCTAGTGTCCAAATAACTCTAAATTAAGTCTTTGTTACTTAGAATATGTTCCCCTAGTGTCCAAATAACTCTAAATTAAGTCTTTGTTACTTAGAATATGTTCCCCTAGTGTCCAAATAACTCTAAATTAAGTCTTTGTTACTTAGAATATGTTCCCCTAGTGACCAAATAACTCTAAATTAAGTCTCTGTTACTTAGAATATGTTCCCTGAGTGTCCAAATAACTCTAAATTAAGTCTTTGTTACTTGGAATATGTTCTCCTAGTGTCCAAATAACTCTAAATTAAGTCTTTGTTAGTTAGAATATGTTCCCCTAGTGACCAAATAACTCTAAATTAAGTCTTTGTTAGTCAGAATATGTTCCCCTAGTGACCAAATAACTCTAAATTAAGTCTCTGTTACTTAGAATATGTTCCCTGAGTGTCCAAATAACTCTAAATTAAGTCTTTGTTACTTGGAATATGTTCTCCTAGTGTCCAAATAACTCTAAATTAAGTCTTTGTTAGTTAGAATATGTTCCCCTAGTGACCAAATAACTCTAAATTAAGTCTTTGTTAGTCAGAATATGTTCCCCTAGTGACCAAATAACTCTAAATTAAGTCTCTGTTACTTAGAATATGTTCCCTGAGTGTCCAAATAACTCTAAATTAAGTCTTTGTTACTTGGAATATGTTCGCTGAGTGTCCAAATAACTCTAAATTAAGTCTTTATTACTTTAAATATTTCCCCTGAGTGTTCAAATAACTCTAATTTAAGTCTTTGTTACTTAGAATATGTTCCCCTAGTGTCCAAATAACTCTAAATTAAGTCTTTCTTACTTAGAATATGTTCCCTGAGTGTCCAAATAACTCTAAATTAAGTCTTTCTTACTTGGAATATGTTCCCCTAGTGTCCAAATAACTCTTAATTAAGTCTTTGTTACTTAGAATATGTTCCCCTAGTGTCCAAATAACTCTAAATTAAGTCTTTATTACTTAAAATATTTCCCCAGAGTGTCCAAATAACTCTAAATTAAGTCTTTGTTACTTAGAATATGTTCCCTGAGTGTCCAAATAACTCTAAATTAAGTCTTTATTACTTGGAATATGTTCCCCTAGTGTCCAAATAACTCTAAATTAAGTCGGTGTTACTTAATATATGTTCCCCATAATAAAGTGTTACCAAAAACACTTGAATTATCTTGAATTTGAAAAAACAAACAAAAACATTTTATTTTTCACTAAAGAAGGGTTCAGTGAATGCGTATATGAAAGTGGTGGTGTTCGGTACCTCCAACAGGGCTAAGAACCACTGATATAGAGCTTCAGTCGTTCAACAGTCCGAGGTCTCCGCTGTCTTATTTTACGCTTCATAATGCGCCACACATTTTTGATGGGAGACAAATCTGGACTGCAGGCGGGCCAGGAAAGTACCCGCACCCTTTTTTTTACTTAGCCACGCTGTTGCAACACGTGCTGAATGTGGCTTGGCATTGTCTTGCTGAAATAAGCAGGGGCGTCCATGAAAAAGCAACGCTTAGATGGCAGCATATGTTGTTCCAAAACCTGTATGTACCTTTCAGCATTAATGGTGCCTTCACAGATGTGTAAGTTACCCATGCCTTGGGCACTAATGCACCCACATACCATCACAGACAAGAAGACAAAAGTTATTTGGTTTTTGTGGCACATTCAAACATGCCAAAATCGGATGGGAGCAATCATTTTAAATAATTTTAGTTCAAAACAAATAAAGTGCACTTTTGTGCATGATGTCACACAAGATATTGTCGAATAAAAATGAGCTACTTAATAGGAAATCAAATTGTGTATGTTATTTCCTTCTGTTGTTTATTTTTTTCATACGGTGTTGATCTGGAAATTGTTGCTTCAGCATTTTATGGGTGTGGCACCGAACGGAGATGTTGACATGCAGTTTCATGCACTCATTCCCTAGCGGGTGACTTTTCAAATGATGCTACAAATTTTGTAGGAACGCTTTTGCCGCATAATTGTTCAACATCTTCCCGTGCTGTGTTTCTTGGGAATTAATTCTTCATCCTTGTGTTACCTGATACTCACCTTCTTTTTCGTTTTACCCCTCGCAACGCACGGTTAGCACCGCAGTTAAAGGCCTACTGAAATGAGATTTTCTTATTTAAACGGGGATAGCAGGTCCATTCTATGTGTCATACTTGATCATTTCGCGATATTGCCATATTTTTGCTTTAAGGATTTAGTAGAGAACATCGACGATAAAGTTCGCAACTTTTGGTCGCTAATAAAAAAGCCTTGCCTGTACCGGAAGTAGCAGACGACGTGCGCGTGACGTCACGGGTTGTGGAGCTGCTCACATCCTCACATTGTTTACAATCATGGCCACCAGCAGCGAGAGCGATTCAGACCGAGAAAGCGACGATTTTCCCATTAATTTGAGCGAGGATGAAAGATTTGTGGATGAGGAAAGTGAGAGTGAAACACTAAAAAAAAAAAAGACGGCAGAGCGATTCGGATGTTATTAGACAAATTTATTAGGATAATTCTGGAAAATCCCTTATCTTCTTATTGTGCTACTAGTGTTTTAGTGAGATTATATGGTTGTACCTGTACATCCTGAAAGTCGGAAGGATGTGGTGACCGCCAGTGTCTCCGAGGGAAGCCACGTTTCGCGACGAGGCGTAGGCAGCCGGTCGGGCCGGGCTGAGATATATATACATTTTTTTTTCCCCCCCCTCCTCCACGGTGGAACCATCAGACGGTTGGGGGCGGCCGGTGGGAGAGACAAGAGAGTCGCAGCTGCCTCTTTGACAGGTGCAGGAGGAACGACGCAAGCTCTCCGCTCATGTCTACGGTAAGAGCCGACTTATTACCACCATTTTCACACCGAAACCTACCGGTTGACATGTGGTAGGGAACCATGTTCGCTTGACCGCTCTGTTCCATAGTAAAGCTTCACGGTTATCTTTCGGAAATGTAAACAAGGAAACACCGGCTGTGTTTGTGTTGCTAAATGCGGCCGCAATACGCCGCTTCCCACCTACATCTTTCTTCTTTGACGTCTCCATTATTCATTGAACAAATTGCAAAAGATTCAGCAACACAGATGTCCATAATACTGTGGAATTATGCGAGGAAAATAGCTGTGAACGGTGCTGGACCAAAATGTCCTCTACAATGCGTGACGTCAGAAGGTGCCCTTGGTGTATGTCTCTGTGAGATAGACAGAGACAAGAAAGAGTGGGAAACGCATGTAGTGTAATGCCCGCAGCTAAAAGCAACTGCGTGAGAACGTATACTCGAATATCCCGATATAGTCATTTTCTATATCGCACGGAGACAAACCCGCGATATAATCGAGTATATAACTTTAAAAACCAAGTTAGGATCTTCCTGGCAGATCATGTGCTCCTGTGTCAATGCTTTCCTGCAAGAGCCAAGTCATATGACTTAAAAAATTCCCCCTTTCTCTCTTTTAAGAAGAGAGCTAAAACCGAAAAGATCTGAATTGCATCAGTCCCTAATTTTGGATTCCACACACTTTAAATTCAATTTACTGGGAAGCAGAAATTGATCTTGATTGAAGAAGACTTGTACTTTTTTTGCATTTTCACGCTGTGTCTTTTCCCTCCTCAAGTGCTACATAATGAGACGATAGCTGCTGGTTTCCAAAAGAACAGTATTGCTATTTTTTGTACAGAAAACACCACGGCAGTTATCTCACTACTTGCTGTCAAACGATGTCAAAGGCAGTGAGTTTAGATCAGACCTGGGCAAATTAGGGACCACAGTTGGCTCTTACCGTAGACATGAGTGGAGAGCTTGCGTCGTTCCTCCTGCACCTGTCAAAGAGGCAGCTGCGACTCTCTTGCCTCCTCCCACCGGCCGCCACCAACCGTCTGATGCTTCCACCGTGGAGGAGGAGAAAAAAAAAAAAAAAAAAATCCCAGCCCGGCCCGACCGGCTGCCTTCGCCTCGTCGAGAAACGTGGCTTCCCTCGGAGACACTGGCGGTCACCACACCCTTCCGACTTTCAGGTTGTACAGGTACGGCCATATAATCTCACTAAAACACTAGTAGCACAACAAGCAGATAAGGGATTTTCCAGAATTATCCTAATAAATTTGTCTAATAACATCTGAATCGCTCTGCCATCTGTTTTTTTTATGTAGTCCTTCACTCTCACATTCCTCATCCACAAATCTTTCATCCTCGCTCAAATTAATGGGAAAATCGTCGCTTTCTCGGTCCGAGCCTGTTGAGCTTTTCAATCTGGCCCGCCGGACATTCCCAAATAATTTTTTTTTTTAGATCTTTAAGATGGAAAGTGTAGCTTCACCTTTGGTCCGGATGACACAATGTCAAATATTTCTAAAAACAATTTGAAATGTTGACTCGTCAGACCATAGAACACTTTTCCACTTTGCATCAGTCCATCTTAGAAGATCTCAGGCCTATAAAAGCCGGCGGCGTTTCTGGATGTTGTTGATAAATGGCTTTCGCTTTGCATAGTAGAGCTTGAACTTGCACTTACAGATGTAGCGACAAACTGTATTTAGTGACAGTGGTTTTCTGAAGTGTTCCTGAGCCCATGTGGTGATATCCTTTAGAGATTGATGTCGTTTTTTAATACAGTGCCGTCCGAGGGATTGAAGGTTACTGTCATTCAATGTTGGTTTCCGGCCATGCCGCTTACGTGGAGTGATTTCTCCAGATTCTCTGAAGCTTTTGATGATATTATTGACCGTAGATGTTGAAATCCCTAAATTTCTTGCAATTGCACTTTGAGAAACGTTGTTCTCAAACTGATTGACTATTTGCTCACGCAGTTGTGGACAAAGGGGTGTACCTCGCCCCATCCTTTCTTGTAAAAGACTGAGCATTTTTTGGGAAGCTGTTTTTATACCCAATCATGGCACCCACCTGTTCCCGACTAGCCTGCACACCTGTGGGATGTTCCAAATAAGTGTTTGATGAGCAATCCTAAACTTTATCAGAATTTATTGCCACCGTTCCCAACTTCTTTGTCACGTGTTGCTGGCATCAAATTCTAAAGTTAATGATTTTTTGCACAAAAAAAAATGTTTATCAGTATGAACATCAAATATGTTGTCTTTGTAGCATATTCAACTGAATATGGGTTGAAAATGATTTGCAAATTATTGTATTCCTAATACAATTTCCCAACTCATATGGAAACAGGATTGGTAAAATGTCTCGGTCGAAAGGGGGTTACTGTGTGACGTTCATATTTTGTCAATATTCAGCGTTTTATACATCATAGAAAAATGTAAAATTTAATTGTGTTTTTTAAGGCGATCTGTCATAACGTTTTTAGCATTCATTTAGACATTATTGTGAGGTTTTGTATCAGTGTTCATAAAAATAGATATACCGGCCCCCAGAGACATTTTTTTTTCTCTAAATGTGCCCCCCCCCACCTCCACCCCCGGAGTCAAAATAATTGCCCGGGCCTGGATTAGAAAGTAGGTTGTGTCCCTTTCGGACGCCTCACCATGGAAGGAAGCTGATGTGAACTCGAGAGGGTCCGTGTCCACCGACCAACCCGCTCTTCCTCTCGAACTCAAGACGTTTACCCGACAAGCAGAAGGTGGCCTAATTAGACGAAGGTGCCATCAAAAGGCCAACGTATACGGTGATGGAATTACTCCATTATGGATGAGGTGTGTGTCAAGGAGCCCGGTGATGTCGCCACTTCCCACAGATCAGCTGACAGGAGTCAGTTCCCTCGGGTCGTAGGGACAGCAACGGATGTTTTGCCAAAGCTCAAATACGTATAAGTTGTTTATGAGCGGGTTTAGGACATGACAGTAGGGCTGGGCCATATGGACAAAAAAAAATAAACGATACATTTTTCATATCATCAGAACTCGATTACCGTGTTTCTTTTTCTTCGCAAAACTCGACAGTGCGCCTTAAGTACGGAATAGTTCTGGTTTTGTTTACCGTGATGATAAGTGTGACCAGTAGATGGCAGTCAAACATTAGAGATATGTGTGGACTAGAGATGTCCGATAATATCGTACTCCCGATGTTATCGGCCGATAAACGCTTTAAAATGTAATATCGGAAATTATCGGTATCGGTTTGAAAAAGTAAAATTTAGGACTTTTTAAAACGCCGCTGTATAGAGTAGTACACGGAGCCAATAAACCTTAAAGGCACTGCCTTTGTAGGCCCGGCCGTTAGGGACATTATTCAGAATTACCTCTTACATACACTACTGAAATACTCTCACATAAACAACTGAAATGTTTTTCTCTCACGCACACTACTGAAACACCTTTATATACACTACTGAAACACTCTTATACACACTACTGAAATGCTCTCACATAAACAACTGAAATGTTTTTCTCTCACGCACACTACTGAAACACTTATATACACAATACTGAAACACTCTTATACACACTACTGAAATGCTCTCACATAAACTGAAATGTTTTTCTCTCACATACACTACTGAAACACTCTTATGCACACTACTGGAACACTTATACACACCACTGAAATGCTCTCACACACACTACTGAAATGCTCTCACATACACTACTGAAATGCTTGATTGATTGATTGATTGAAACTTGTATTAGTAGATTGCACACTACAGTACATATTCCGTACAATTGACCGCTAATTGGTAACACCCGAATAAGTTTTTCAACTTATTTAAGTCGGGGTCCACGTTAATCAATTCATGCTCTCACATACCTTTGCGTTGCCGGCCCAATCATACAATATCTACGGCATTTCACACACACAAGTGAATGCGAGGCATACTGGGTCAACAGCCATACAGGTCACACTGAGGGTGGCCGTATAAACAACTAACACTGTTACAAATATGCAGCACACTGTGAACACACACCAAACAATAATGACAAACACGTTTCGGGAGAACATCTGCACCGTAACATAACAGAACACATACCCAGAATCCCTTGCAGCACTAACTCTTCGCTACAATATACACACCCCCGCTACCCCTGACAGTTTCAACAATGTCCATCCATTCATCCGGCAACTTAATAAATTGACGAGTTCCTTCCCTACTCTCTTTTATTACATACAATTGACAAAAACAGCAATAATACACATTGACTACATTTACACTGCAGGCCAAAGTGGCCCAAATTGGATTTTTTTTTCATAATCTGATTTTTTTCAGCTGACTGTGTACACTGCAAGTAAAATGTACTTCTAATCAGACTTGAGTGTAAACGTGCACAGGTCCCAATGTGGCCTCGACGTCACTTGCATGCGCACTTCGATAAAGTGGAAACAAAGGAAGTTGACCGGGAGCAAGTAGCTACTACTACAAAATAAAATAAAAGTCGAAGCACCTTTAAAAATAAGTGTTTTATTACGTGAAAATAAATTAAATGTATAGAATGTATGATTGGATGTATACAGTGTAATATATTTAGATATGTCTGATAATATTGGACTGCTGATATTATCGGCCGATAAATGCTTTAAAATGTAATATCGGAAATTATCGGTATTGGTGTCAAAAAGTAAGATTTATGACTTTTTAAAAACGCCGCTGTACGTAGTGGTACTTGGACGTAGGGAGAAGTACAGAGCCCCTTAAAAGGCACTACCTTTGCTTGCCGGCCCAAATCACATAATGAAGTGAATGCAAGGCACACTTGGTCAACAGCCATACAGGTCACACTGAGGGTGGCCATATAAACAACTTTAACACTGTTACAAATATGCGCCACACTGTCAACCCACACCAAACAGGAATGACAAACCCCTTTCGGGAGAACTTCCGCACCGTGACACAACATAAACACAACAGAACAAATATTCAGAGCCCCTTGCAGCACTAACTCTTCCGGGACGCTCCAATATACACCCCCCGCTACCGACAAACCCTGCCCACCTCAGGTTGCCTCAGCTGAAAGCTTGAGAACTGAAATTAATGAACTAGCATCCAAAAAAAGATGGCAGGTATCTGGCTTGGGCACGTCAGATTAGATCAGTGTGTCGCAAACTGAGCAGTAAAAAGGCCCGAATGGTTGATTTATTCATTGTAATTTCATTTTCAAATTTCTTAGCCTGTGGAAAAAGTTAATGTTGATATTTACCTCAGAAGGCTGCAAATAGAAAAGTAGCATTCAATTTTCTTTTTAAATTTGATTAAATATACCATTGATGTTTTTTCGTTTGTTTTTTGAAAGTAGATTTTGCACCATTTAAGTTATATAAGCGTTGCTTGTTCCATATTTAGTGTTAAAGCAACTCAGTGTAGCAAACTGAGCAATAATTAACGCTTTATTCATGCACTTTCTCTTGCTACTTCAAGGCATGAATGTTTGATTTGTTCATTATTATTTTATTTTCAAATTTATTAATAGCCTGTGGAAAAAGTTTATTTTGACATCTACCTCAGAAGGCTGCAAATAAAAATGAGGCATTACATTTTTATTTAAAATATATCCATCCATCCATCTCCTTCCGCTTATCCGAGGTCGGGTAGCGGGGGCAGCAGCCTAAGCAGGGAAGCCCAGACTTCCCTCTCCCCAACCACTTCGTCTAGCTCTTCCCGGGGGATCCCGAGGTGTTCCCAGGCCAGCCGGGAGACATAGTCCTCCCAATGTGTCCTGGGTCTTCCCCGTGGCCTGCTACTGGTTGGACGTGCCCTAAACACCTGCCTAGGGAGGCGTTCGGGTGGCATCCTGACCAGATGCCCGAACCACCTCATCTGGCTCCTCTCGATGTGGAGGAGCAGCGGCTTTAGTTTGAGTTCCTCCTGTGTGGCAGAGCTTCTCACCCTATCTCTAAGGGAGGAAACTCATTTCGGCCGCTTGTACCCTTGATCTTGTCCTTTCAGTCATGACCCAAACCTCATGACCATAGGTGAGTATGGGAACGTAGATCGACCGGTAAAGTGAGAGCTTTGCCTTCCGGCTCAGCTCCTTCTTCACCACAATGGATAGGTACAACGTCCGCATTACTGAAGACGCCGCACCGATCCGCCTGTCGATGTCACCATCCACTCTTCCCCCACTCGTGAACAAGACTCCTAGGTACTTGAACTCCTCCACTTGGGGCAGGGTCTCCTCCCCGACCCGGAGATGACACTCCACCCTTTTCCGGGCGAGAACCATGGACTCGGACTTGGAGGTGCTGATTCTCATTCCGGTCGCTTCTCACTCGGCTGCGAACCGATCCAGTGAGAGCTGAAGATCCTGGCCAGACGAAGCCATCAGGACCACAAATCTGCAAAAAGCAGAGCCCACCAAACCGGAAACCCTCAACGCCTTGACTGCGCCTAGAAATTCTGTCCATAAAAGTTATGAACAGAATTGGTGACAACAGGCTGCCTTGGCGGAGTCAAACCCTCACTGGAAACGTGTCCGACTTACTGTCGGCAATGCAGACCAGGCTCTGACACTGATCCTACAGGGAGCGGACCGGCAATGCAGACCAAGCTCTGACACTGATCCTACAGGGAGCGGACCGCCACTTTAAGACAGTCCGACACCCCATACTCTCTGAGCACTCCCCACAGGACTTCCCGAGGTACACGGTCGAATGCCTTCTCCAAGTCCACAAAGCACATGTAGACTGGTTGGGCAAACTCCCATGCACCCTCAAGAACCCTGCCGAGAGTATAGAGCTGGTCCACAGTTCCACGACCAGGACGAAAACCACACTGTTCCTCCTGAATCCGAGGTTCGACTATCCGGCGTAGCCTCCTCTCCAGTACACCTGAATAAATCTTACCGGGAAGGCTGAGGCTGAGGAATTTAAAATATACATGATATGCCATTGATATTTTTTTATTATTATCATTTAAAACTCGATTTTGCATGTCACAATAAAGTTATATAAGCCTTGCTTGTTCCATATTTAATGCAAAACTTGTTTGGGTCCCTTTTAAAAGGTTAATTTGTTCAACCTTGGCCCGCGGCTTTGTTCAGTTTTAAATGTTGGCCCACTCTGTATTTGAGTTTGACACCCCTGGTCGAGAAGACATTTCCGCCATGTTCGATGGAGGAAATATGCTAAGAGCTGATCGCCGAGCTCCAACTCAAATTAATTGCGATCAATGATCATATAATCGCCCGACCATACATGACAGACCACCTTTACTGAAACATGACCGATATAAAGTGGCTTTAAGATAGTTGTAATGAACAGCATAGGCTCTAGTCCACACAAACACATACATATAGATATATATTAAAATACAAACCCCGTTTCAATATGAGTTGGGAAAAGAAGTTAAAAAACTTGAGAAAGGTGGCAATAAATACTGATAGAGCTGAGAAATGCTCATCAAACACTTATTTGGAACATCCCACAGGTGTGCAAGGCTAATTGGGAACAGGTTGGTGCCATATTTGGGTATAAAAACAGCTTCCCAAAAATGCTCAGGGGCGAGGTACACCCCTTTGTCCACAACTGCGTGAGCAAATAGTCAAACACTTTAAGAACAATGTTTCTCAAATTGCAATTGCAAGAAATTTTGGGATTTCAACATCTACGGTCCGTAATATCATCAAAAGGTTCATTGAATGACCGTGACCTTCGATCTCTCAGACGGCACTGTATCAAAAAACGACATCAATCTCTAAAGGACATCACCACGTGGGCTCAGGAACACTTCAGAAAACCACTGTCACGAAATACAGTTCGTCGCTACATCTGTAAGTGCAAGTTAAAGCTCTACTATGCAAAGCGAAAGCCATTTATCAACAACATCCAGAAACGCGGCCGGCTTCTCTGGGCCCGAGATCATCTAAGATTGACTAATGCAAAGTGGAAAAATGTTCTGTGGTCTGACGAGTCCCCATTTCCAAATTGTTTTTGGAAATATTCGACATCGTGTCATCCGGACCAAAGGGGAAGCGAACCAGCCAGACTGTTATCGACGCAAAGTTCAAAAGCCAGCATCTGTGATGGTATGGGGGTGCATTAGTGCCCAAGGCATGGGTAACTTACACATCTGTGAAGGCACCATTAATGCTGAAAGATACATACATGTTTTGGAACAACATATGCTGCCATCTAAGCGCCGTCTTTTTCATGGACGCCCCTGTTTATTTCAGCAAGACAATGCCAAGCTACATTCAGCATGTGTTACAACAGCGTGGCTTCGTAAAAAAAGAGTGCGGGTACTCTCCTGGCCCGCCTGCAGTCCAGACCTGTCTCCCATCGAAAATGTGTGGCGCATTATGAAGCGTAAAATACAACAGTGGAGACCCCGGACTGTTGAACGACTGAAGCTCTACATAAAACAAGAATGGGAAAGAATTCCACTTTCAAAGCTTCAACAATTAGTTTCCTCAGTTCCCAAACGTTTATTGAGTGTTGTTAAAAGAAAAGGTGATGTAACACAATGGTGAACATGCCCTTTCTCAACTACTTTGGCACGTGTTGCAGCCATGAAATTCTAAGTTAATTATTATTTGCAAAAAAAAAAAATAAAGTTTATGAGTTTGAACAACAAATATGTTGTCTTTGTAGTGCATTCAACTGAATATGGGTTGAAAAGGATTTGCAAATCATTGTATTCTGTTTATATTTACATCTAACACAATTTCCCAACTCATATGGAAACGGGGCTCGTAGATATTTGGCTGGTGGCCAGCCTTTTTTCAACTCAATTCGGCCCCCTACTCAAAAAGTCCATTGCAGACTCCTGATGCAAAGTCTGCTTCCTTAGATTCCATGATCTTTTCAGTCCATTTGCTGACTACAAGCTGGAGCTCTCAGTACAGGTGACCTATCGGAACATAATCCAAGGCCTACTAGCAAAGCCTGCCAGATCTGACCACTCTAAATTATTCATCACGCCGGCAATCACTGGTAAGTGTGCCAGGGTTGTCAAGGAAACCAAAGCCTTCCTGCCCACACCAGTGACCGCAAACCCACACGTAAACACTGAATCTAACAGCTCCGCTCCTACTGAAATCTGCATAAAACTCAGAAGAGCCAACGTGACTTTCAACAAAACATATTCAGCCCGGTCCCCCGACACACATAGGCAAATGCTTTAATGCCTACCATGCTTACCTCAGTGGCCCCATTAGGACGAAATGTCACAAAAATGTCACCCAGAAATGTCAGAGTCTGATCCTACATACTGATCAGAACGTTACCATTTGAGATGATATCATTTTGGGTTTATGCTCAGAATTTGAACTACAAATCTGAATAATTACGCCTGATATGTTTTATTCTTCCATGGAGTATTCTTATGCCGCAAAGTACTACACGGTCCAGCTCCATCCTATCTTGCCGATTGTATTGTACCATATGTCCCGGCAAGAAATCTGCGTTCAAAGGACTCCGGCTTATTAGTGATTCCCAAAGGGCTATAGAGCGTTTTCATTTCGGGCTCCAGTACTCTGGAATGCCCTCCCGGTAACAGTTCGAGATGCCACCTCAGTAGAAGCATTTAAATCTCACCTTAAAACTCATTTGTATACTCTAGCCTTTAAATAGACTCCCTTTTTAGACCAGTTGATCTGCCGTTTCTTTTCTTTTTCTCCTATGTCCCACTCTCCCTTGTGGAGGGGGTCCGGTCCGATCCGGTGGCCATGTACTGCTTGCCTGTGTATCGGCTGGGGACATCTCTGCGCCGCTGATCCGCCTCCGCTTGGGATGGTTTCCTGCTGGCTCCGCTGGGAACGGGACTCTCGCTGCTGTGTTGGATCCGCTTTGGACTGGACTCTCGCGACTATGTTGGATCCAATATCAATCAATCAAAAAATGTTTGCTTAAATAGCCCTTAATCACTAGTGTCTCAAAGGGCTACACAAACCACAACACAAACCACGACATCCTCTGTAGGCCCACATAAGGGCAAGGAAAACTCACACCCAGTGGGACGTCGGTGACAATGATGACTATGAGAACCTTGGAGAGGAGGAAAGCAATGGATGTCGAGCGGGTCTAACATGATACTGTGAAAGTTCAATCCATAATGGATCCAACACAGTCGCAAGAGTCCAGTCCAAAGCGGATCCAACACAGCAGCGAGAGTCCCGTTCACAGCGGAGCCAGCAGGAAAACATCCCAAGCGGAGGCGGATCAGCAGCGCAGAGATGTCCCCAGCCGATACACAGGCGAGCAGTACATGGCCACCGGATCGGACCGGACCCCCTCCACAAGGGAGAGTGGGACATAGGAGAAAAAGAAAACAAACGGCAGATCAACTGGTCTAAAAAAGGGAGTCTATTTAAAGGCTTGAGTATACAAATTAGTTTTAAGGTGAGACTTAAATGCTTCTACTGAGGTGGCATCTCGAACTTTTACCGGGAGGGCATTCCAGGGTACTGGAGCCCGAAATGAAAACGCTCTATAGCCCGCAGACTTTTTTTGGGCTTTGGGAATCACTAATAAGCCGGAGTCCTTTGAACGCAGATTTCTTGCCGGGACATATGGTACAATACAATCGTCAAGATAGGATGGAGCTAGACCGTGTAGTATTTTATGGATTTAACTTTCACAGTATCATGTTAGACCCGCTCGACATCTATTGCTTTCCTCCTCTCCAAGGTTCTCATAGTCATCATTGTCACCGACGTCCCACTGGGTGTGAGTTTTCCTTGCCCTTATGTGGGCCTACCGAGGATGTGGTAGTGGTTTGTGCAGCCCTTTGAGACACTAGTGATTTAGGGCTATACAAGTAAACATTGATTGATTGATTGATTGATACATTTGTGGACAATTGGACATCTCTATAGAACCAGCATCATCAGCAGTGGGCATTTGTTTTGGGTCTGTTTCTTTGGCCAATGTTTACATATCTTGGAAAAAAATAGTCCTGGTATGCAAAACCCAAATGTCTACTGCAGTCGACGCTGGTTCTCATGAGGGTATATGCAGGAGCATTTCAGTAAACATAGCGATAGACAACTCTGCATACGCGATACCCTCTTGGCGTCCTCTCACGTTCTGGTTGTCAGGCGCAGTCACAATGTACCTGCTCAGTAAACTGTCACCAAAAGCATGTGTTCCGCAGAATATCTGTTGATATGTAGTCAGAACTAAACAACGGTGCTTACAAGAGGATTCTAAGGATGACAAAAAGATGGCTTGCATGTCTGAGTGAACTGGTGAGTCATCTATGTCAACGCAGGTGTTGTGTATGCCTGGAGGACGGGGGGGTAGGGGCCAACAGACTAAGACACCCCGATGGTTCTGAAATCTGCTCTGGTACACGGAATAAATGACACAAAGGAGGCTGTCAGTGGGTGTTTCTGTACTCGTACGCCTTATGAATGTACACAGAGCAGTCAGCTGAAGATTACAATCGAGAATAAGCCTCTACTTCACAATTTCAATTTGTTTTTTTTCGTATTGGGTGACTTCAGAGGTTGGTATCAGCTCTAAAGGTAATACAAATGCCATGTATTGAAAACATATTTACCAACAAAAAGATGATTGCTGAGTGATGGACGGCAAAAGCATCAGAAGCAAATCCCAAAGGCTATCAATCAATCAATCAATCAATGTTTACTTATATAGCCCTAAATCACTAGTGTCTCAAAGAGCTGCACAAACTACCACGACATCCTCGGTAGGCCCACATAAGGGCAAGGAAAACTCACACCCAGTGGGACGTCGGTGACAATGATGACTATGAGAACCTTAGAGAGGAGGAAAGCAATGGATGTCGAGCGGGTCTAACATGATACTGTGAAAGTTCAATCCACAATGGATCCAACACAGTCGCGAGAGTCCAGTCCAAAGCGGATCCAACACAGCGGCGAGAGTCCCGTTCACAGCGGAGCCAGCAGGAAACCATCCCAAGCGGAGGCGGATCAGCATTGCAGAGATGTCCCCAGCCGATACACAGGCAAGCAGTACATGGCCACCGGATCGGACTGGACCCCCTCCACAAGGGAGAGTGGGACATAGAAGAAAAAGAAAAGAAACGGCAGATCAACTGGTCTAAAAAGGGAGTCTATTTAAAGGCTAGAGTATACAAATGAGTTTTAAGGTGAGACTTAAATGCTTCTACTGAGGTGGCATCTCGAACTGTTACCGGGAGGGCATTCCAGAGTACTGGAGCCCGAACGGAAAACGCTCTATAGCCCGCAGACTTTTTTTGGGCTTTGGGAATCACTAACAAGCCGGAGTCCTTTGAACGCAGATTTCTTGCCGGGACATATGGTGCAATACAATTTGATGGATATCATTACTGAAAAAAATGTATAAAACATGCATGCAAAGAAGTCAGAAAAGTTTCCCATTTGGTAATGTTATCATGTAGCCACGCCCCCTCAGGTGTTATATTGTACTTCCAGTGTCGGGACCTCTGTTTACAATCAGTCACATTAAAAATAGACCTTCTCGGTGGATACTGATAAAAACCAGTGGCGGGCTGTGCATTTCACACCCTAGCCTTGAGTGATGTCCTACTTAGTCCGCCTTTTTTTTTAAATACCTCTCGTAATACCATCATTTATATCACCACGGCTGGTGATATATACTGTACAGTACATCAAGGGCGTCACACTTGTTTTCGTCAAGGGGCCACATTGCAGTTACGGACTATCCTTAGAGCAATGTTTTTCAACCTTTTTTCGAGCCATGGCACATTTTTTTGCGTTGAAAAAATCCGCAGACACACCACCAGCAGAAATCATTAAAAAACGAAACTCAGTTGACAGTAAAAAGTCGTTGTCGCAATTGTTGGGTATGACTTTAAAGCATAACCAAGCATGCATGACTATAGCTCTTGTCTCAAAGTAGGTGTATTGTCACATCACACCCTGACTTATTTGGACTTTTTTGTTTCTCTATGTGTAGTGTTTTAGTTCTTGTCTTGCGCTCCTATTTTGGTGGCTTTTTCTCTGTTTTTGGTATTTCCCTGTAGCAGTTTCATGTCTTCCTTTGAGCAATATTTCCCGCATCTACTTTGTTTTAGCAATCAAGAATAGTTCAGTTGTTTTTATCCTTCTTTGTGGGCGCAGTGTTGATTGTCATGTCATGTTTGGATGTACATTGTGGACGCCATCTTTGCTCCACAGTAAGTCTTTGCTGTCGTCCAGCATTCTGATTTTGTTTACTTTGCAGCCAGTTCAGTTTTAGTTTCGTTCTGCACTCATTTAAAAAATACTAAACCCACATTCGCAAAATGTATATATTTGAACCGGCAAATTTGCAGCACCCATCTGAGGCCGTAAGCCAGGGATACTGCTTATAGTTTTATCTGATTTGATTGGAAGTCGGTCGGCCTTGTCCCACGGTATTGGTCTTCTCTTGAAATGTCTTGAAAATGGCCTTGCAAGTATATATATCTGCAACCTAATCAATGTGTTGCTCTCCTCCAGCAAAGCAAGTAGATATCAGATATCTCTGCCAGCCAAGTGTGGCTTGTTACAAGTGTGCACGCCACTTCCTGTTTTCGCAACTCACAACTTGTGATTGGATACTCACTTGTGAGTCAGAAGTGAGTGTCCATTCACCGGAGGCGTTAATATCACGCTCGATGGTTTGAAGTGTGGCAACCTAGGGAAGGCTACTGTGATCGGATTGGCTATCGCAACTGTCGATCAACTGTCTGTGGCCGGTTCGCCTACACTGCACATACCGCCGAGTTGTTGATTCAAAAGGCCTCGGGCAGATTTCATACTGAGCTGGCAACAAGCTTGCTGAGTTCTGATTATATAAACACTCTACTGTAAAAACAGCAACACTGGAGCCGAATATGACATGGAGAGAATAAAATGAATATGTTTCTATATTTAGGGGAATTAAAGAAAAATAAAATTAAAGGTGGCATATGTAATAATTAGAGATGTCCGATAATATCGGCCGATAAATGCTCGGAAATTATCAGTGTCGGTTTCAAAAAGTAAAATTAATGACTTTTTAAAACGCTGCTATACATATCCGTTAAAACACGGACGTGGGGAGAAGTAGTTAGTAGCCCCTCCTCCCTCCCACCCAAACACAGGAGTTGACGACTGCAGTATGAGAGGTTTACTGGCGCCCCTTGATGACCTCATCAAACCGCCGCGAGCGCAGCATAACAACAACAAGAGTGTGTTGTTGCCGGTGCTGTAGCCGTGGCTAACAAGCCAGCTCGCTCGGTGACTAACAACACCATGTCTATGGTTTGGGATTATTTATAAAGTGTGTCTGACGGATAAATAAACGTCAATTTGCAATGACTGTAAAAAGTTGGTTATGCGAGGAGGAACCAAGACGTCGTCCTTTAATACGAGCAATTTCATTGATTGATTGATTGATTGATTCTTTTATTAGTAGATTGCACAGTTCAGTACATATTCCGTACAATTGACCACTAAATGGTAACACCCCGATAAGTTTTTCAACTTGTTTAAGTCGGGGTCCACGTTAATTATTTCATGGTAAATCTCTCACCTCTTAAAGAATCATAAGGAGATACACAATCTCACCTCTTCAAGAATCTACACAATGAATACAAGCGGAAGATGGATGAAAAGCAAACACTGAAAAAAAGTAGTACCACACAGTTGTCGCTTAAAGACTCCGTTGAGAAAAAACACAATTACAACATGGTGCACACTTTGTAGCTTGCAGTGAGCGGACGTACCCTGTCTCAACCCAGCATTTCAGAAGCTCTGTCTGACTGGCAGGCCACTTCAAGCACTCACCACTAGCTTGCAGCACATTTGTGTTACTCATACAAATATGTTAGAGGACTATGTTATTGTGTTCTTTATTACTCTAGTATACTTTGGACTGAAGCTGTGTGCCTTGATTGTTTTTGTAGCTGTAGTTTTGAGGCATGTTTTTTTTAAAAATAAACAATAATGCACTCTCTTAGACTTAGAATTTCCCATAGTTGTAGTGGGTATCATGATTATCTCAGGCAGAGCATGTCCCAAATTCCAAGCTGCTATTTTGAGGCATGTTTTAATTCCACGACTGTATATATCGATATCGTTTGATATCGGAATCGGTAATGAAGAGTTGGACAATATCGGAATATCGGCCAAAAAGCCATTATCGGACATCTCTAGTAATAATTTTATGTCAAACACCGTAACAGACCGTGCACCGAGGAACCCCGTTTCCAAAATAACGAAAGTAATATTTTATTTAACCAAAGACGAATGTCCTATATATACTGTGAGCAGAACAATGAATGTGTTCCATTTTATGTGCGAAACTAGATATGTCCGATATTATCGGCCGATAAATACTTAAAAAATGTGATATCGGAAATTATCGGTGTCGGTTTCAAAAAGTAAAATTTATGACTGTACAGCGTGGTACATGGACGTAGGGAGAAGTACAATAAACCTTAAAGGCACTGCCTTTCTAGACGGGGCCGTTAGGGACATTATTCAGAATTACCTATGTGCACTACTGAAATGCTCTCACATAAAGAAATGAAATGTTTTTCTCTCACGCACATGAGTGAAACACTCATATACAAACTACTGATACACTCTTATACACACTACTGAAATGCTCTCACATAAACTGAAATGTTTTTCCCTCACATACACTACTGAAACACTCTTATACACACTACTGAAATGCTCTCACACAGACTACTGAAATGCTCTCACACAGACTACTGAAATGCTCTCACATACACTACTGAAACACTCATACACTACTGAAATGCTCTCAAACAAACAACTGAAATGCTCTCACACAGACTACTGAAATGCTCTCACATACAGTACTGAAATGTTCTCACATACAGTACTGAAACACTCTTATACACTACTGAAATGCTCTCACATAAAAAACTGAAATGCTCTCACACAGACTACTGAAATGCTCTCACATACAGTACTGAAATGCTCCCACATACACTACTGAAATGCTTGATTGATGGATTGATTAATTGAAACTTTTATTAGTAGATTGCACAGTACAGTACATATTCCGTACAATTGACCACTAAATGGTAACACCCGAATACATGTTTCAACTTGTTTAAGTACGAGTCCACGTTAATCAATTAATTCTCTCACATACCATTTCATTGCCGGCCCAATCACATAACATCCACGGCTTTTCACACACACAAGTGAATGCAAGGCATACTTGGTCAACAGCCATACAAGTCACACTGAGGGTGGCCGTATAAACAACTTTAACATTGTTACGAGTATGCGCCACACTGTGAACCCACACCAAACAAGAATGACAAACACATTTCGGGAGAACTTACGCACCGTAACGCAACATGAACACAACAGAACAAATACCCAGAACACCTTGCAGGACTAATTCTTCCGGGACGCTAAAATATACACAACCCCCCGCTTCCAAAACCCCTCCCCCCTCAACCTCCTCATGTTTTCTCAGGGAGAGCATGTCCCAAATTCCAAGATGCTGTTTTGAGGCATGTTAAAAACAAAATAAAGCAGTTTGTGACTTCAATAATAAATATAGCAGTGCCATGTTAGCATTTTTTTCCATAACTTGAGTTGATTTATTTTGGAAAACCTTGTTACATTGTTTTATGCATCCAGCGGGGCACCACAACAAAATTAGGCATAACAACGTGTTGATTCCACGACGGTATATATCGGTAACGGTTGATATTGGAATCGGTAAAAAAAGCCATTATCGGACATCTCTACGCGAAACCTTATTGTTTAACTTGTTAGCACTTTATGATCGTGCTCTGCAATGGCATATTTACTTTAGTTAGCCTTTAATTCATACTAATTATGTATTAAATAATACTTTTATTTTATTAATAATGTATTATTTTTATAGATTCATTTTGATATGAAAGCCACATTCAGATATTGCCTGTTTAAAATGGAAAGTGCAATAAAATATGTTTTAATTACCAGTAAATAATCGTGATTTCAATATTGATTAAAATCGTGATTTTTTTTTTGCCATAATCGTGTGGCCCTAATGAGATTTATAGAAAATGGAAGG
This sequence comes from Nerophis ophidion, assembly GCF_033978795.1. Lineage (NCBI taxonomy): Eukaryota > Metazoa > Chordata > Actinopteri > Syngnathiformes > Syngnathidae > Nerophis > Nerophis ophidion. The sequence goes on along the minus strand of NC_084625.1, from coordinate 47,260,989 downwards.
ATGGATGCTTCACAACACAGATAATCAGCATCAACTCCTTTCATCATATTTTTGTGTTCACACGCTGTCCTTCCAGACATTCTGGAAGAGATTTGATTCAGTCAATCATCCATCTAAGAAAGGGGTTTTGTTATCAGATGGCAACTCTTGACTGCAACGCATATTCTGCCTGACCGTGCAACTTTGCGGTATCTCCGGCGAGAACGCCAGTTGTGGTCCAAACATGGGAGTGTGACACAGAGTGCCACGCTGCACCTGGTGCCTCTCTGTAAAATACTGACGGTGGCCAAGGCAACGTGATGCTTACTAAGGAGACTCATGGGCGATAAATTACGTCAGATGTGTGTCGGGTTTCAAACACGCACAGACAGAGGCGAAATAGACGTGATCCGAGCCCGGGCTACATTCCTCGAAACATGGCCTAAAATCTATATCTCGATACTTGATATTATTTAGTATATAAATGATTGTAGAACCATTTCAAAACATTCACAGCTGAAATACGCAGTAACCTATTGTGTCATTTAAGGTTGTGTTATTGTTTCAAAACTACTTGCTAATTTACTGGTAAAACCCCACTTAAGAACTTTCAGTTTTGGTTGATTTTGGCAGAGCCAGTGGACCAAAGCCGTAGTGTTTGGCCAGAAAATAAACATATTTCCTATGAGGACTAGCGCCTATAACAGACCGTGGCAAATTAAGGCAAGTGGGGCTTTTCAATCTGGCCCGCCGGACATTCCTAAATATTTTTTTTTAGATCTTTAAGACGGAAACTGTAGCTGCCATTATGATGTATTCAAATAACCGTAAGTCTTAAAGTATACTATACTATAATATATACATACATACATACATACATATATATGTCTTGATTGGATTATCCAGAGAATAGTGCTCGATACCGTGGTAGAGCGCAATATGTAGGTGTGGGAAAAAATCAGGGGCGTTCAAAACAAGATGGAACAATCACAACGCCTCCTTTAGAAACCAGACTTTGCGGAATTCTACAGAACTCAGCAAACACATTTGGAACCTCAAAGACAATAATGTTGAATATTCAATAACATGGCAAATTCTTGCATCCAGCACACCTTACAACAGTGGTAATAAAAGATGCAACCTATGCTTAAAAGAGAAACTGTTTATTATATATCATCCAGATCTATCATCCCTCAACAAGCGCAGTGAAATCATTTCAACATGCCGCCACAGACGGAAACACCTCCTAGGTAACACATGAGCCAATCACCACACCCTACGCCTGCTTGTACCCACCCACTCTGTGCCCTATATAAACCATTGTATGTGAATGCTTCCATTAAAATCTGATGATTGAGGGAACCCCTCATGAAACAGTTCTGTAGAGATGAAGTAGTCTTGTGATTTTTTCCCACACCTACATACACATATATATATATATATATATATACATATATATATATATATATATATATATATATATATATATATACATATATATATATATATATATATATATATATATATATATATATATATATATATATATATATATAAACTAGGGATGTAACGGTACACAAATATTGCGGTTTGGTACGTACCCTGGTTCAGAGGTCACGGTTCGGTTCATTTAAATGCTTTAAATGAATAAAGCAGGGGTGTCAAACTCAAATACAGAGTGGGCCAAAATTTTCAACGGAACAAAGCCGCGGGCCAAGGTTGAACAAATGAACCTTTTAATAGGGACCCAAACAAGTTTTGCATCAAATATTGAACAAGCAAGGCGTATATAACTTTAGTGACATGCAAAATCCAGTTTCATATAATAATAATAATAATTTAAAAAATATCAATGGCATATCAAATAAAATTCAAGTAGAAAAAATGTATGCCTTTTTTTCTATTTGCAATCTTCTGAGGTAAATATAAATTTTTTTCCATAGGCTAATATAACATTTGAAAATAAAATAATGAATGAACCAAACATTCAAGACTTGAAGTAGCAAGAGAAAATGCAGGAATAAAATGTTAATTATTGGTCAGTTTGCTGGAAGTTTCCCGGAAGAGTTTGTGCTGCAAGGGTTTTTGGGTATTTGTTCTGCTGTTGTGTTACGGTGCGGATGTTCACCCGAAATGTGTTTGTCATTCATGTTTGGTGTGGGTTCACAGTGTGGCGCATATTTGTAACAGTGTTTAAGTTGTTTATACGGCCACCCTCAGTGTGACCTGTATGGCTGTTGACCAAATATGCATGGCATTCACTTATGCGTGCGTGCGTGAGTAAAATCCACGAATATTTTGTAACACGCTGTTAGTATGGAGGAAAAGCGGACGTGACGACAGGTTGTAGAGAACGCTAAAGGCAGTGCCTTAAATGCACGCCCCCAATATAGTTGTCCAGGTGGAAATCGGTAGAAATTCGGGAGAATGGTTGTCCCGGGAGATTTTCGGGAGGGGCACTGAACTTCGGGAGTCTATCGGGAGGGTTGGCAAGTATGAGTATTAGCGGTGAATGCGGTGTTATAATACCGGCGGGCCAGCTCTAATGCTAAATTGATATTGCCTCAAGGGCCAAATTAAATTACACGGCGGGCCAGATTTGGCCCGCGGGCCAGAGTTTGACACCCATGGAGTAAACCATTTAAAAATACATCTTACGTGGTACTGACTAAATTAAAAATATTACTTAAAAACATATTAAACGTGGAAAAATAAATAAATAAAATATTTGAACTCACGTTTTGCTCTCGTCCTTTGTGAGAACCGATGATTTCTCTGCTGGCCGGGTATGACCCCAGTGCCACTTCCTGCTTTTCGCGAATTATAACTTATGATCAGTGAAAATCCAATCACAGTCACGTTTAACGTAAGGCTACCGAGATGGGCTACTGTCAACGATTTGTGATCTGATTGGCTATCGCAACTGTCTATCAACCGGGCAGAATTCACACAGCGCTAGCAACAAGCTAGCTGAATTCAGATTGGATGAAAACTCTAACCTAAAAACAAGCAACACTCGAGCCTAATAAGACATTATTGTTGCGATCTGCTGCTCAGATCTACACTATTTATTTTTCTATTTTGTATATTTCTCCAACTCCTTATTTCCTGTTTGCTTTGTCACCACGGTCACTTATCAGTCCACCTGCTAGTCTCACCCCGCACACCTGCTACTAATTTTCACCCTCCTATTTAAGCTCGCCTTTTCTGCTCACTCATTCTCGGATCCTAATTTGCCTACGTGCTACAGTGACGACTCTCATCTTTCAATTGTATGTATTTTCTCGCTAGCTCTTACGCTAAGCCACTTTATATTCCAGTTTTCATGCTGAATGTTTTTGTTTACTCTTTTGTGTCCTCGTACCAAGTTTTAGTTTTCCTTGTGTTTATCCTAGCTTTCACGCTAGCGTCTTTTGTTTGCCTTTTTCTCTTTACACCAGTGTTTTTGTTCCAAGCCTTTTGTTATTTAATAAATACCTTTATATCTTGCCTTTGCTGTGTTCTGCTTCGACGCATCCACGGGAAAACTACACCGGCATTACCATGCCGAAGAAGAGTCACCACAATTACGAGAATAACATGAATACTTTATGGAAATTAGATGAAAATCTACTTTTATTGATCTATGACCATGATTTATGTTAGGCGAGCAGAGTTTTTAATTTTTTTTAAATGGGTTTTTATGTAAAAGAAAAAGTATATTAGAAACTTTGCATTATAATCGTATACCGTCTATTTTTCCCTACCATGAATTGATTAACGTGGACCCTGACAAGTTGAAAAACGTATTCGGGTGTTACCATTTAGTGATCAATTGTACGGAACATGGCATGCTAGCAGCGACCGGGCTAGGACAACATGCAAAAGCCAGAGCTGGAAGACCCTCCTGACTCGTTAACATCTCCCCTTTGGGAAGACTTCGGCTTCGCGGTGCGATACAATAATGGAGGACGGAGGTTTGCCAACATTGTTCAGCAGCAGTAGGGTATGCTTCTGCCAACATGTCAAACATGCTAACTCCTTTGAAGCGGCACCACCCCCAAGTCAACCTCGCTTTAAGGAGGACCATCCATCCATTTTATACCGCTTGTCCCGTTCGAGGTCATGGGGGTTACTGTATTGCATAAAACTAGATTTTGACCCACTTCTATGGTGGAAGAACAATACGCCCATATCTCCTCTTACTGCCAAGTTAGCCAGACTGGGGGGGAAGAAAAGTTAATCTGAGGCTGAGTTGACTTGAAACTGTTTAATGTTGCACTTGTTATATGTAGAAGAAAAGTTTTGTCATTTTATTTGATCTGAGCAACAACTGGAGGCAGTTTAATGTTGATTAACGTGGGCCCTGACTTAAACAAGTTGAAAAACTTATTGGGGTGTTACCATTTAGTGATCAATTGTACGGAACATGTACCGTACTGTGCAAAACCCTAGTAAATAACCCATAAAAAGAAAACACATGGTCTCAGAAGATCCAAATCCATGCATTAATTTTATATTTCCTACCCGGTCACGTATTCTATAGATTTCAGCTGTCTGGTGTGCACAAATAGATAGACAGCTGTATTGTATTTTCATTGTGCTGTAAACAACAATAAAAAAAAATGTCTCTTAACATTTATTGAGTCTGCACAAGGCTGCTTCCTGACAGTATCAAAGATGGCTTGAACGTTTGAACGGTGCTGTTAACGCAGTTTTCCATCAAAGTGCCTATGAAGTGGTGAACTTACTTGCCGCCTTTCCTCGGCGCTTGATGAACCCAACTGTTGCATCACGCATTCCGAGTATTTCAGCACATGGGGTAGTTCCCACAAAACACTTTAGTGATACGACAGGATTTTGAAAATAAACAACTGGAATAAAGTTGTGACTATTGGTTGATTAATGGTGTCTGGAAGCCTATGAAGAAAAATGGCTGCAACAAGCAAAAGGTGCTGTTCAGTCTCAACAGTCTGAAGAAGAAAAACATTGTTCAGTCTCATTTGTTCAGACAAATTTTAGTTTTTCTTTTACTCTGACCCAAAAGTCTATTCATCAACTGAACATGTACTCGATAAGAAAACACAATGAATATTGCAGCAGCTATTGTTTCCCCACAAGACCAGAATGTATATGTGGGTTGCAGAGGGGAGGACATCATTACCCGAGACACACAACTCATTGTGTGTGGACAGATAAGACTGAGCTTTTTTTCAGTTTGTGTCATAAGAAATGTGTGACTTACGGGTGTTGGTTCCATTCTGTGCAGCTGTAAACACTCGTGTGTTTGTCTTATAACACGCGCGGGCGGTTAAAAAAATATCCATGAAAGTGTGCACTGTACATCTGAGGTACCACTAAATAAATGAACAGATGTGTTATGGTTAGGGATAGGTACCAAATTCAGTACTTTTATTGCTAAATTCAATCGATATATCCAGGTATTATTTCATGAAAAATCAAACAGTGAAATTTTTTGATACTTTTGTTGCATGTGACATCACGGCTCAAACACTATGCATACAAACACCTAGGGGTGTAACGGTACGTGTATTTGTATTGAACCCTTTCGGTTCGGAGGTGTACCGAACGAGTTTCCACACGGACATATTAGGGTGAGCACCGCAGGTTGTGTAAACAATGCAGAACCAGGCACAAGACACGGCATGCTAGCAGCGACCGGGCTAGGACAACATGCAAAAGCCAGAGCTGGAACACCCTCCTGCCTCGTTAACATCTCCCCTTTGGGAACACTTCGACTTCGCGGTGCGATACAATAATGGAGGACGGAGGTTTGCCAACATTGTTCAGCAGCAGTAGGGTATGCTTCTGCCAACATGTCAAACATGCTAACCCCTTTGAAGCGGCACCACCCCCAAGTCAACCTCGCTTTAAGGAAGACCATGCATCCATTTTATACCGCTTGTCCCGTTCGAGGTCGTGGGGGTTACTGTATTGCATTAAAACTTGATTTTGACCCACTTCTATGGTGGAAAAACAATGCGCCCATATCTCCTCTTACTGCTAAGTTAGCCAGGCTGGGGGGGAAAGAAAAGTTAATCTGAGGCTGAGTTGACTTGAAACTGTTTGATGTTGCACTTGTTATATGTAGAAGAAAAGTTTTGTCATTTTATTTTATCTGAGCAACAACTGGAGGCAGTTTAATGTTGATTAACGTGGGCCCTGACTTAAACAAGTTGAAAAACTTATTGGGGTGTTACCATTTAGTGGTCAATTGTACGGAATATGTACTGTACTGTGCAATCTACTAATAAAAGTATCAATCAATCAATCAAAAAAGCACTTTATATGTAGAAAGGTTTTGTTTAGAAACTATTCTGAGCCTTATCTTATTTGGTTCCTATTTTATATATGTTGACCACATTAACCCTGGCAATGTACTCTGTGTCTATATGTATGTAATACCATTGTTTACAAATTTGGTAAATAAATAACCCCAAAAAATGTTGTTTTGTTGTTTTCTTACTGTACCGAAATAGAACCGAGCCGTGACCTCTAAACCAAGGTATGTACCGAACCGAAATTTTTGAGTACCGTTACATCCTTACAAACACCCGATCAACGCGGAATTGGACTTCCTCGAGGTAGGGCTTGGCGATATGGCCTTTTATTATTATCTTTATATTTTTAGGCCATGTCACGATACACGATATATATCTCCATATTTTGCCTTAGCCTTGAATTAACACCTGATGCATATAATCACACCAGTGTAATGATTCTGTGTCTAAATCAAAACATTCTTGTTCATAATTCATTAATATATGCTCATTTTAAACATTCATGCAGAGAGGGAAATCACAACTAAGTTAATTGACCAAAACTGTATTTTTTAAACAGTTATTAAGCAGTGGCACAAACATTCATGAAAATTCCTAAACAGAAAGTGCAAAAGACAGTGAAGTAAGCAGAAAGGTGTTTAGCAGGTAAGCATAATGCAGCGGACTCTCCCCAAATTATATTAAATACTTCCAAGTCAACTACTAGTAACATCACTATGAGCCTGTTGACGTTCTAGAAACATAAGCGGCAGCTCAGCTCGCTCGCAGTGTTTGATGTGAAGGCTAATTAGCTTTTAGCGTTACGTTAGCTCACTGTGTGTGTGTGTGTGTGTGTGTGTGTGTGTGTGTGTGTGTGTGTGTGTGTGTGTGTGTGTGTGTGTGTGTGTGTGTGTGTGTGAGACGCACAGCAAAGCCCTGTCTGTCTGAGACAAAGACAAGCATTATTGACCTACAGTTAACAACCAAGTTATTTCACTTTATTTTTTTCAGTGTGGATTGAGCTGTGTCGAAATAGCAAAAAAGGACATTGTGTTAAAAGAAGAGTTTCCTTAAGCTGTCTCTGATGGTGAATGGTGAATTATATTCATATAGCGCTTTTCTCTAGTGATTCAAAGCGCTTTACATAGTGAAACCCAATATCTAAGTTACATTTAAACCAGTGTGGGTGGCACTGGGAGCAGGTGGGTAAAGTGTCTTGCCCGAGGACACAGCGGCAGTGACTAGGATGACAGAAGCGGGAATCGAACCTGCAACCCTCAAGTTGGTGGCACGGCCGCTCTACCAACCGAGCTATGCTGATAGTTGATATAATAATGTAACTGCCTCATAAAGCCTACATGAACTCCATGGTGTTCAGAGATGAATAGTCTCTCCTAGTGCTATTTTTTCAGCAAGAGTTACATTAATCATTAGTAATGTAGCAGCTTAGTTTTGAATGGCAGGGTCCCTGCTATCACATGTTGATAAAAATATATCATTTACATAATAAAAATCAACTACAGGCTTCCCAAATGCTGTAATAAATTAAGCATGATGAGTTAATAAGCATGTCAGCATGTGGCCCCACTTTTAACTTTTTTTTCAAATGCTTATTGCAAACGCTTACTAACTGTAAGTCATTAATTTGACTTTGCAAGTCATTATTTTGACGTATTAAGTCATTATTTTGACATAGTAAATTAGTAAGTCATAATAATGACGTACTTAGTATCTCAGGTAACTAGGAAAAAAAATATCGAGATGGATGGATATCGTATATCACCATTCAGCAAATGGAGCGGAAAACACAACCAAAAGTTGTGGGCTTCTTTACGCGACGAAGCCGGCCTACTTCACCGCAGTCTGTAGTCTATCGCCCCCCCCAGACTGTGGTGGCAGCGAAGAGGTGGGGACGTGATGGCGACAGGCCGAGTTACACAGATCCTTACACCGGTCTCCCCATAGAGAGTTTTCTTGGGGAAACAGTGGATATACATTATATTGTTACAAAGTAGACAGAACATGGATGTATGGGATCACTGAACAGAAAAATATTTTCCCATTTTATGTCAGTTAATTGTTAATTTTTTTTTCCATGGATGTCCAAAGCCAATCCATAGCATTGATTTATCTCCAGAAATCTGGCCTTATGTTGAACATGCAAGTGTTCATTTTCCCTCTCAGCCTATTTGTATTCAAGCACACACTAAAAGTCCCAAGAAGATAATAGGGGAAAGAAAAATATGTGCGACTGTGCCAATTTAATAACTTTCTTTTCAGGGACAGGTCTGGAAGGCTGAACAAAAGCTGAGGAGCTTTCAGAGAACGTAAGCGAAGAACAGCAATTCTATACTGTTGGGAGTATATGCTATGTGTAACAAGTCTTTATTACGGTTTCATCAGGCAGGAACAGGAATCTGCATTTCCCAAAAAATTGTAGGAAAGAAAGGGGGAATATTGTAGGGGAACAAAGCAAACGTTCCTGACATCAAATCCAGAGAATCAACCAAGCCGAACGCCTTCAAACTGACCAGCAATTAGAGAGCAGACTCAGCTTAGTCCTCCTTCCATCAAACCATACTATGTGGAAAGAATATCTTATTTTGTTCCATTATTTCCGGCCATAACCAGAAGTATATTGTAGAATCTAAGACAAACCGAACCAAATAAATACTGCATCTCAACAAAGTAGCGTCATCTTTATGAAAGAAGATGTCTTCTGATTGCACTGTCATAGCTCTGAATAGAACATTATGACGTTCTAGTAACAAATATCACTATTAGGGAAAGGCAGCTGACTACCTTTGTTGGACATGGTGGTAGAGGGGGGTGTATATTGTAGCATCCCAGAAGAGTTAGTTCTGCAAAGGATCCTGGGTATTTGTTCTGTTGTGTTTATGTTGTGTTACGGTGCGGATGTTCTCCCGAAATGTGTTTGTCATTCTTGTTTGGTGTGGGTTCACAGTAGGGCTGCGAATCTTTGGGTGTCCCACGATTCGATTCAATATCGATTCTTGGGGTCGCAATTCGATTATAAATCGATTTTTTCGATTCAACGTGATTCTCGATTCAAAAAGGATATTTTTCCGATTCAAAACGATTCTCTATTCATTCAATACATTGGACATTGTCCTTTACAATTGGATAATTGTAAAGGACAATGTTTTATCAACTGATTGCAATAATGTAAATGTGTTTTAACTATTAAACAAACCAAAAATATGACTTATTTTATCTTTGTGAAAACATTGGACACAGTGTGTTGTCAAGCTTATGAGATGCGATGCAAGTGTAAGCCACTCTGACACTATTGTTCTTTTTTTTTTATTTTCATAAATGCCTAATGATAATGTCAATGAGGGATTTTTAATCACTGCTATGCTGAAATTATAACTAATATTGATACTGTTGTTGATAATATTCATTTTTGTTTCACTACTTTTGGTTTGTTCTTTGTCATGTTTGTGTCTTCTCTCAATTGCTCTGTTTATTGCAGTTCTGAGTGTTGCTGGGTCAGGTTTGGTTTTGGAATTGGATTGCATTGTTATAGTATTGCTGTGTATTGTTTTGTTGGATTGATAAAAAAATAATAATACATTTTAAATAGATTTTTGAAAAATGAGAATCGATTCTGAGTCGCACAATGTGAGAATCGCGATTCAAATTCGAATCAATTTTTTCCCCACACCCGTAGTTCACAGTGTGGCGCATATTTGTAACAGTGTTAAAGTTGTTTATACGGCCACCCTCAGTGTGACCTGTATGGCTGTTGACCAAGTATGAATGGGATTCACTTTTGTGTGTGAAAAGCCGAAGATATCATGTGATTGGACCGGTACGCAAAGGCAGTGCCATTAAGGTTTATTGGCGCTCTGTACTTCTCCCTACGTCTGTGTACCATTCCGTATACCGGCGTTTTAAAAAGTCATACATTTTACTTTTTGAAACCGATCCCGATAATATCCGATATTACATTTTAAAGCATTTATCGGCCGATATTATTGGACATCTCTCGTTTTCAGCCTTCCTGCTTACGTGCAGTGATTTCTCCGGATTCTCTTTTGATGATAATACGGACTGTAGATAGCGAAATCCCTAAATTCCTTGCTATAACTTGTAGAAAAATGTTGTCCTTACACAATTTGCTCACGCATTTAAAGTTAAAAAGTTAAAGTACCAATGATTGTCTCTCACACACACTAGATGTGGCGAAATTATTCTCTGCATTTGACCCATCACCCTTGATCACCGCCTTTTTTCACAAAGCGGTGACCCTCGCCCCATCCTTGTTTGTCATTTTCTTGGTTGCTTTGTTGGGTCTGCTCCTGTCTCTGGCCCTTGCCCCCATCCTTGTATGTCAGGGGTCGGGAACCTTTTAGGCTGAGAGAGCCATGAAAGCCAAATATTTCAAAATGTTTTTCCGTGAGAGCCATATAATATTATTTAACACTGAATACAACTAAATTTGTGCATTTTTAAGAATGACCAACATTATTAGAGTATAATAAGTCTCTTATTCTTCTTAATAACATTGTTATTCTGAAGCTAACCAATAATAAGTTAAATACGTCTTACCATTATTGCAAATTCTTGAACATGTGCGGTAGAAAACGGATGGATGGATTTAAATGTATGAGAATGTTTTATAATTTTGAACACTGTGGTTACCAGTGGAATTATTCATTACTTATCGTGTTAAGCAATGTCTGCTAAGATTTATCTTGAGAGCCAGACGCAGTCATCAAAAGAGCCGCATCTGGCTCGAGAGCCATAGGTTCCCTACCCCTGATGTATGTGAATGACTGAGCATTTTCTTGGTTGCTTTGTTGGGTCTGCTCCTGTCTCTGGCCATGCTCGCCCCACCCCAGCAGACGATGGCGTCAAACATCGCAGAGGCCACCACAGTGTATATATTTCTTTGACTTTTTATTCATAGCCGTACGTAGAAATTTCTGGTTGCATCAGCTCTGCTCTTTTAATGTCTTTAATGTCCTTTGATGTATCTCTCTTCCACACATGTAAGAAGGATGTGTGCTATGGCTATGAGTTGTTCTTTCTTGGCCTCAGTCTGGACCCCCTATTGAGGGGCCCAGGCTTAAATCTATTTTTTTTTTTTTTGTCGTCCCCCAAACCCCCCCCTATTGTTTACCTGTATCTCACCTTTTTTGTAAGGGCCGCCGGAAGTTTGCAGACTCGTCAGCGATCCTGTTCTGTCTCCCTGTAATGTTTGTCTGATCTTGAATGGGATTGTGCTGAAAATTTAAATTTCCCCTCGGGGATTAATAAAGTATTTCTGATTCTGAGTCTGATTGGGATGGTTTCCTGCTGGCTCCGCTGTGAACGGGACTTTCGCTGCTGTGTTGGATCCGCTTTGAACTGGACTCTCGCGACTGTGTTGGATCCATTATGGATTGAACTTTCACAGTATCATGTTAGACCCGCTCGACATCCATTGCTTTCCTCCTCTCCAAGGTTCTTATAGTCATCATTATCACCGACGTCCCACTGGGTGTGAGTTTTCCTTGCCCTTATGTGGGCCTACCGAGGATGTCGTAGTGGTTTGTGCAGCCCTTTGAGACACTAGTGATTTAGGGCTAATAAAGTAAACATTGATTGATTGATTGATTGATTGATTTCATGGAAGCTGCTTTTATACCCAATCATGGCACCCACCTGTTCCCAATTAGCCTGTTCACCTGTGGGATGTTCCAAATAAGTGTTTGATGAGCATTCCTCAACTTTCTCAGTCTTTTTAGCCACTTGTGCCAGCTTTTTTGAAACATGTTGCAGGCATCAAATTCCAAATGAGCTAAAATTTGCGAAAAAAAATCTAGTTTTCTCGTTCGAACGTTAAGTATCTTGTCTTAGCAGTCTATTCAATGCAATATAGCAGGAGTCGGGAACCTTTTTGGCTGAGAGAGCCATGAAAGCCACATATTTTAAAATGTATTTCCGTGAGAGCCATATCATATTTTTTAACACTGAATACAACTAAATGCATGCATTAACGAAGAAGCAGTAGAAAATGGATGGATGGATTTTTAAGTAAGCCCAACATTATTAGAGTATAATAAGTCTCTTATTCTTCTTAATAACATTGTTATTCTGAAGCTAACCATCCATCCATCCATTTGTACCGTCTGTCCCGCACCCGGAGGGAACCCGCACAGTCACGAGGAGAACATGCAAACACCACACAGAAAGATCTCGAGCCCGGGATTGAACTCAGGACCTTTGTATTGTGAGGCACACGCACAAACCCCTGTTTTACTGTGCTGTCCATGGTAGTGTGTGTGTGAAATGTTATTATTGAAATATTGATGGAGTGCAGGTCTTGCTGTGAATTCAGTTTTGGAGATGCTCTGCAAATTATAATTAATAATAAAATCCTTTCAAGACTGATGTTTAGGAATTTCGTCAACTAAATCTAATTTAATTTAAATGACTAACCCAATACTAAAACACATTTTGGTTAAAAGACTAACGAGACTAATTTAAAAACCTGTCAAAATTAACATTGGTGAACATTTTTTACACTCGATGTTTTTCCCTTAAAAGACACTGAATTGTAAGGGTTTTTTTTAAATAATATTTGCTTGAAACAGTGGATGTCTCTGCACAATTATTTGCACTTAAAAATGTGTGTTTGTAGTAACAAATATGAATATAACATTTTAACATAATGTTTGTGTTCAGTTACAATAATAAATAAAATACTTTTTACCATTAATGCGAATTCTTAAACGGGTGCGTTAGAAAACGAATGGATGGATTAAAAATACATGGGACTGTTTTATATTTCGAACGTTATTTTTAACACTATGATTACCAGCGGAATTATTCATTACTTATCGTGTTAAGCAATGTCAGCAAAGATTGATCTGAGAGCCAGATGCAGTCATCCAAAGAGCCACATCTGGCTCTCGAGCCATAGGTTCCCTACCCCTGCTATATAGCATTATATAAATATACAAACAAAAGAAATAACACCAAATCCACAAACACTTGTAAAATAAATTGGAAGAAAATGGCCTCACCAAGTTTATTTTATTTATTGGCTTCATTTGAAAGGGACAGTTATGTTTTATGAGCACTAATACAGTATTGTTGATTTTACACACATACTAACTTTGGTATCGGCACAATGGATTTTTATCATTGTATTATTTAGTTTTAAGAAAATATATATTTTTCTTAGATTTATTCATTGTTTTGTTATTATAGTTATTTATATTTGGCTTAGGCAGCACAGTAGAAAATGGATTTTTGGCCAATTGAACCATAGGTTCCCTACCCCTGCAATATAGGTTGAGAAGGATTTGCAAATCATTGTATCCATCCATTTTCTACCACTTATTCCCTTTCGGGGTCGCGGGGGGCGCTGGCGCCTATCTCAGCTACAATCGGGCGGAAGGCGGGGTACACCCTGGACAAGTCGCCACCTCATCGCAGGGCCAACACAGATAGACAGACAACATTCACACTCACATTCACACACTAGGGCCAGTTTAGTGTTGCCAATCAACCTATCCCCAGGTGCATGTCTTTGGAAGTGGGAGAAAGCCGGAGTACCCGGAGGGAACCCACGCATTCACGGGGAGGACATGCAAACTCCACACAGAAAGTTCCAGAGCCTGGATTTGAACCCAGGACTGCAGGACCTCCGTATTGTGAGGCAGACGCACTAACCCCTCTGCCACCGTGAAGCCCAAATCATTGTATTCTGTTTTTATTGACCATTTACACCAGTGAAGTGGTTCACTGGTTTGGTAAATCAAAGCTTTTTTTCTCATCGAATGAATTGATTTAATCGATTAATCAGAATTTATTCATCCCTGAGGGGAAATTAAAATGTTCAGCACAATCCCATTCAAGATCAGACAATTATTACAGGGAGACAGAACAGGATCGCTGACGGGTCTGCCAATTTCCAACTGCCAACAAAACAAATCGTTTCAGCCCTACTCATATGACTTATTTATGAACAGGGACGTTCCGATTGGGGTTTGAGGAGAATTTTCTAGAAATCGCTCTGCAAATCCCCAATTGTCACAAACCTCTGCATTCTGACAAAACCTACTTTGTAACAGTGCATGTCTAAGACAGAGATAGGATAACAACATGCAAATGTAGGCAGAAAATTGGACCGTGTACGTCTTATCAGAGAGTAAACATACATTTACTGCAGCTCCGTCTGGAAGAATTAGTGTTGACAGAGCGCTGACTCGGACAGGAAGGGGTATAGGTTTTGGGGGATGGTAACGGGGAAAAGGGCGGCGTGGGGGGGGGGGGGCGTTGTATTACTTCTTCTTTATGTATTGTAAGAGTTTAACTGGATAACCTGCAGCATATGTCTGCCTCTCAGCAGTGAACCCAGTGGCATGCCAAACTTGCAAATCATGTGGAGACGTTAATGCACTTCTTGAATGAGCCTCAGTAGGCATGCCAGAAATCCATGTGAACGCATGTGGACGTCACAGCTCAGCCTGCTTTGTAAAAAAAAAAAAAAAAAAAGACTGGAGTGAATCAGTAATGGCGGAGGCCATATTGAAACTTCTGAGAAATTAAACCAGACAAGGTAAATAGTGCATTGATTCTTTTTTTTTTTTTTTTAAATGGGGATCCGCTGGTTATTTATTGGCAGAGAAAGTGAGGAGGCTTTATGCAAGCCATTAAAGCCGCACATCTGATTAACAGCTTAGTTTGGAAGCATGCTAACCCATGAGATGTGAGTCCTGTGAGGTCAAGTCTGTTCTAAATCAACTGATTACTATTAATGCTATTGCACATCTAGTTCTACTAATTATAAAGGCCATAAAAGTGCGGTGCTTTTTTTTCCAAGACTGTGCCAATTTGGATAGCTGGGCTGTTAATCTAAGACATGGGGTGTCAAACTCTGGCCCGTGGGCCAAAATTGGCCCGCCGGGTGATTTCATTTGGCCCTTGAGGTAATATCAAATAAAGATTAGAGCTGGCCCGCCGGTATTACACAAGGGTGGTGCCGCTGTAACAACGCATTTGCCAACCCTCCCGAATTTCAGTGCCCCTCCCGTAAATCTCCCGGGGCAACAATTCTTCCAAATTTCTCCCGATTTCCACTCGGACAACAACATTGGGGGCGTGCCTCGAAGGCACTGCCTTTAGCGTCCTCTACAACCTGTCGTCACGTCCGCTTTTCCGCCAAAGAAACAATGTGCCGGCTCAGTCACATAATATCTGCGGCTTTAACACACACGAATGAATGCAAGGCATACTTGGTCAACAGCCATACAGGTCACACTGGGGGTGGCTGTATAAATGACTTTAACACTGTTACAAATATGCGCCACACTGTGAAGCCACACCAAACAAGAACGTAACACACGTAATACCCAAAACCCCCCTGCAGCACTAACTCTTCCGGGATGCTATAATATACACCCCCGCTACCACCAAACCTGCCC